>NW_020450700.1:163855-238437 GCF_003343035.1 Apteryx rowi | reverse complement strand
CGCGTCCGCGTCCGCGTCCGCGCCGCGGGGAAGGCGGGAAAACGCCTCAGGGAGCCCCGGGGCCGTGACCGCGGAGGGAGACGGGGAACAGGCCGTATGGGGCGTGCGCTGCTGTCAGGACAGGGCGCAGAGGCCATCTTGAGAAGCCGGAGGAAAAAAAGGGCTGGGATTCAATTTAGGAGGGACGATAAACTAGGGCAGGCTGTGCTGTCTGCAGTACTTTTTTTGGAAACATCCTCTTCCCTGAGATTGCTACATTCCTTTAATTTTTTTTCGTTAAATAAATTGCTGGCTGCAGCGTGGAGCTCGGAAATGGGGCCTCACATCTGTCTGACTGTATAGACCCAGATCAGCAAACTGGACCAGTGAAGAGATCCAGGATTCAAAATAACCCTACCCCCCTCCCCAGAAAAAGGGGCATTAATATTTTTTTGCTCTTGATGGTGGATTCGGGAAAGGAAACTAGCCCACAGAGAAAGCACCCTGCCAGGTTAACATGCTGAGCCCAGCCCTGTGGGTCAGACGGGCACCGCAGCTAGCAGCGAGGAGAGGATGGGGCTGTGTGGCAGGGGCCTGCGGTCAGTTTAAACCACCTGCCGTGGTGCCATGCACTGGGGTCAGCGGCGCCTGACAGCTGGTTTCCAGGAGGGCTTGATGGCTGCGCAGGGCAGTAGGTGCATCTAATCCTGTCACCCCAATGACGGCAGTCGTGTCCTCTGCTGGTCAGCCCGGGCGCCGGTGGTGAGCAGTGGTGTCTGGGTGACGCCATCGTCTCACGCCATCCTCGGCAATGCAAAACCGCTCTCCCCCATGGAGACAACTCAGCGTGCTGGGACCTCCTGTCAGTCCCCCACTCAGTCTGGCCCAACTGGACTTCTGCAATATGGGAAGATGAAAGCTTCGCTGTGCATGGGCAGTGGGGACTTGTTTGACATCTGTTCCGTTCCCTTTGCTTCTTGCATCTCCCGTGTTCCCCCAGGAGCTGCCTTGTTAGAGGAGCAGCGAGCGCCTGCTGGGATTCCCCACTTCGCGCCCCTCTCTGGCATTTTCCTGACCCACTTCTCTGAATTCACCTGAATACATCTGGATTTGGATTGTCCCCTTTCTGGCCTAACAGGAGCAGTCTTTAATTCTGGGCCAATGTCCCTCCACAGGGGGGTCCCTCCGGGAGGTCCCTGCCACAGTCATGTCATGGTGCTATTGCCAGCCATATTTTAGCAAATCTTCAAATTACAATGGCTCAAGAACTTACAAAATTAGAAGAAATGTGTGTTCTTTCTTTTTTTACTTTCTTGTCCCTAGCCCTTTCTTCCCTTTTTAATGGAAGCTGAAACTCATCAGTCACCAGTTGACAGCAAGATTTGGGGTTTTAATGAAAACACCAAATCCTCCACAAGGCTTCTGCAGACATTGCAAGGGCTGATAACTTTGCCACAGTGCAGAGGGTTTAGACTATCTCACCTGAGCTCCTGTCCCTGACAGTACTGGCCATCAAAGAGGGAAAGATCGATCTTCCCAGGACTGAAGTTCCTGCTGGGCTGATATCCCAAGTAATGTGCAGAGGGATGGAAAAAGTGATCGAGCTCGAGGGAGGAGGGGGGCTGCAAGGTAAAGCCCTTCAGCAAGCTCTAGCTGTCAGGAAGGTATCTCCAGACTTCTCTCTGAAGACACGGTGGTGCACATGCTCTGGTTTCTCACTTTCTTAAGGGGATATGTTTCATGGTAGGTGTTGAGAGAAGGCCAGGCCAGCAGCCCTCAAGCTAAAATGTGACAGAAGTGAGAAGATAAAACTCTGAAAAATGCCCCTCTAGGGACAGATAATTGCAGTGCACAGGCTAAATACACCTCCAGTTCAAAGGCTAGCTGTCTGCTTGGCAGAGCTGCTTCAAATTCCAGCTAACTGCCTTTTTCAGACATTTCTTCAAAAGTGCCCTGAAATAATTTATATGGTGCTGCTGCAAGCCTGCAGAGCATGCAAGCTGAGTCCTGGCGGGGAGGGCTGCAATGGTAGCATCCTAAACCGGAGCCCAGAGCCGCAGCAGCAAGCTGCAGTATGTCATCGAGGATGCGCAGTCCAAGTTTTAGACACACTGTTCATGATGCTAACCTTCTCCCAACCTGGTTGCCCTTGCGTCACCAGGGGGAGAGGGAGGCTATTATTATTATTATTATTATTATTATTATTATTATTATTATCTCTGGGTTTATTGCAAACAGATTTATTGAAGATGGCTATACAGTGTAGTCACAGCAAGCAAATCTTACTGCGCATTTGTTATTGCCTGAGTCTCAGTTTCTTACCCCTCCAACAGTTTCTTGTCAGAGGTTCTCTTAATTCCAGGAGAGCAACCTTGAGAGGCATCCCAGCTCAAGGGGAGATTCACCGCCGTGCAGCCCGCTGCTGTGCAGGAGAGCTCAATGGGCTCTAGGCTGCAGTGCTATTTATGGGCACGGAGTTGGACTCATGGTCATACAATATTTGGTGTGGAGATGTACCTTTTTTTGCTGATCGCATGCCATGTTGGGGAAAAGATACCCCTTTTTGATGATCTCATGCCCATTTCTGGCCTCACCAGTTGCAACCAGTATCACCTAGTTCCTCCTGGTCAGCCCTGGGCGCTGTCAGTTATTTGCTGTCAGCTGGGGCCTGAGATGGGAGGGGTGGGGTAGTTGTGCTCCACCACACTTTGGGCCCAAGATGGGGGGGTGTAGTTGTGCTCTGCCACACTTCCACCCCATGACCATAGTCAAATCTCTGATGCTTTCACAGAGTGGTGGTGCGATCACTCTTGCCTCTGTGTCATAAATATATATGGTGGTTATTTCCTCTCTTACAGGTTTACTCTCCGGTAGAGCATTTTTCTCCAGTTCGGCTGGGGGAAGAGGCTGGTATGAGAGTGTGAGGACTTGTTTCACTATTACTGGTTTCATACCTCTAATTGCTACTATTACAACAATAATGGTTATCAAAACAGTGAACAATAGTTGGAGTAGGCTTGCAAGCCATCCCGAAAGTCGGAAACCCATCAGTCTGAATATTTGATTTAGCCATGATGAGTGTATTGCATCCCGGATGCTTGCGGAGTTGACTGCTACTTGCCAGATTCGCGTAATTTGCAGGGACAGTGGCTGGGAGACGTTGGGAATGTGCATGCAACAGTTGTCACCGGAGATGTTCAAGAAGGCACAGACTCCTCCCTTCTTCAACAGCATGAGGTCCAGAGTAGTTTTCAATGGTAGTGTCATACGGGTGGTCGCATCTCCATGCTCATTTAGCAGAGCTAGGCTGTTCGCTGTGGCATTAGCCATTATTTCTACCTGATCAGTCAGTTGCACTAATTGCTCTTGGGTTTTAGCTGATGCAATTCCCCAGCCGAAATATCCTTCTAATCCCCAGAGCAAGCGCTTCCGAACCTTTTCTCCATGTGATAGGTCTCACCATAGAACTGACCTTTTAACTCATCCCCACTTTTGAGAGGAAGGGAGGCCTGGGTAATATGACTTAGGGCAGAGCAGTGGGATAGCTAATGAGCATTGTACCCCAACAAGCGTAGCAGGGAGCGGGGTATATAGCGTGCGATCCAAGCATGCCCAAACCATTCCCCTTGGGGCTGGCACAGTTGCCTTTTCACATTCGGCTACCCAGGTCCTTTTCCCGTCTGTGGGATAAAAATCATCTCTAAAGAGTTTCTCAGTGAAATTAGGTGCTGAGTTGTTGGCACAGAGACAACCTTGCATTAGCGCACGCCATAAGGGGGGAAAGGTCATGAGCAGATGGAATGAGGCATTACAGGGCAACGGGAGTGTGCACTTCCATTCAGGATTTTCGGGAGGGGGGTTGCGAGAGTGTTTGGGTCCTCTCCAAGCACACCCCCATAATGATCCTCTTCCTCCCCACTGACATGATTTTGGGCAAAGGGAGAATTTAGTCTGTTTTCCTTCTCCTAGCGTCCGCTGAGTTCCATCCCGACAGTACATCGGACACTTGTGTCCTTTGACTTTGGGTCGTACCGCACACCATGGGCAGGTTCTTCTAACCACTCCCATTTCAATGAGTGATCTTCTTAACTCCATTGGTCAAGAGCACAAGGGAGCCCCCATAGAGGGGTAGTGCATGGGATGGTGGTCTTCCTTCCCCATGCAGTACCATCTGGGTACACACCTTGGTCGGTGCAGGTTTTACCTTTTAGGCCCCAAAGCATTGAGGGCCAGCTATAATTGCGCCACGGTGGGTGCCTGGCTTCTGATTGGAAGACAAATGACCCTCCTTTAGCACAGCTATTATTTAAGTCTTCCTCTAAATTTGGGAAGTGGAGGCGGATGGGCAGTGGGTTCCCCTTGGTCGATACCAGGTTGTTTAAAGAAGCTGTAATCGAGGAGGTATTAATAAGGTGGCCAAAGAGTTGTATTTGTTTTAGGATTACATTGGATTCGAACTCCTCATTTTGTGGGGGTGTTCCTATACCATCAGTAACAAGTACAAGGGTTATCATTCCTCCCACTATCCTTATCATTTGGAATGAATTCATTTTACACAGGATTCCCTCCGGATGAATTTGACCTTTTTGGGGGTAGTACTTCCTCAGTTAGGGTTTAGCAATCTGGGAAAACGATAAGCAGTACTACCAGTTTCAGTCCTGCCAGTAGGATTCATAGTTTCAGGCCTCACTCACTGATCCTGTGAAAATAAGAACATTATGTCTTGGCGTGGTGAGTCCAGATGGGTTACCCCTTAATGACTGGGATATATCTGTCTTTAGTAAGCCAGAGATGACTTCTGCTCCGGCTAGGATATATTTCCACCCCGTGGCTGTACGAGGTAGGGGCCCCACGTAATCAATTTGCCAGGCGGACCACAGGGACTTCCCTGTTTTCAAGTGCAGCGCTGGTTGGAGAGCTGCACTTCCTGCTCTCAATCTTAATCTACGTTGTGGGCACTCAGTGCCTTCAGCTGCCACCTGGCTTCTTAACTGGCCACACTGGGGAGTTATATGGGGAATGGGTTTGGAGGATGATCCCTCTCTGTAATAGATCCTGTATTACGTTGTGGACCCCTCTCCTGGCTGCAGCAGATAGAGGGTATCAGGACACATGGGTGATTTTAGAATCTGGCAGAGGAGGAGCAATCCTCAGTAGCCTGACTTGGGTTGCCTTGCTGTCCTCCTCCCAGCCTATCTGCTGGGGTCTCCCAAATGCCCAGGTACTACCATCTGGGAGCAACCACTGTCTGCCATTCAACACATCAAATCCCAAGACATTGTCCCTGCTCTCAGTGACAGCCAGCTGGCACAGGGTTGCTCGCTTCTCATCGGGGAGGCGCAGATAAGCTCTTGCTACCAGGCACACCTCGCTTCCGCTGGTGTATCCGAGTAGACGGACTTGGTGCCTCCCCACAGTGACCCCTGCCCTCTTTGCTGCCACCTTTGAGAGGGTGGACATCTGAGCCCCTGCATCAATAAGGAATTTGGTTGGGATTTGATGAGTCCCTAAAGGAAGGTAGATGTGGGGTCCCTCCACAGGATCCCGCTGGAAGGCCTCTATTCTCCGGACGGGGAGGCCCCAGTACCCATCCGGGGCCCACTGTTTTTTTGCTTCTACAGCCTTTAGCTCCTCCCAGAGACGGGAGAAGGGGTTATTGGCGCGCGGAGGTGTGGTGGGAGTAGTGCCCTCCTGTTTCCTTTCCCCTTTATCTAATCTTGTTTCCTGCCCTGCAGGGAACACATGCCAAAAGGCGTCTATTAGATTAGCAATTGTCCCTGTCGTTTGCAGCACTGTGTGCCATAGTTGATTTCTTCTTTCCCTTTCTGCCTGCAGGGTGGACTTTCCTTACCTCTCAACCGCAATTCTGACCACTTTCCTTATCTGGCAAGTGCCAGGGCCCTCCGGGGGCCAGGGCCTGGATGGTGGCATGGGCTCATCACATCCCATCCCATTTCCTGTCCATGGGTGACCACTTGGTGTAAGAGATCAGCCCACAGCCCACGTGGGAGGAGCCACGTGGGTATCTCCTCCCGCTGTTGAATTAAATACGCCTAAGTACGCCTTCAAGGTATGAGGCGATCCTCTTATCAAGGGCTTTAGATACGCCTGGTCCCCTGGGTCCCCATTCCCTGATCGCTTGTAGGCAGGCGGCCTCATTCACTGCTTCAGTCAATCCCATTAAGGTGTGGATGGGGACCACTAACGGCTCCCCCTGCTCATGGAGATTGATTCCTCCTGCCCAAAAGGCAACTCAGGAAGTCAGAGAAGGAAGGTGACCCTCCAGTTCTAACTGCTCGTAGTTGGCACTGACGTTCCTGGGGCCCAGTCCGAGGACTGGAGAGAGACCTGAAAGTGCTGGCAAAGTACTTACACAGCAGCCTTGAAAATAATGTGTTCTGCTCTTGTCTAAGTACTGAGGGTATCGCTTCTGGATGTATTGCTAACCCAATCAGCAGTGAGCCAGAAAGCTGTGGGCACAGTGGGGAAAGCTATTTGGTAGCTTTCACCGGCAATTCTGGATATTAATATCTTTTTTTACATGAGTTTGTCACCGTGAAAAGGTGATTCAAATGCACGATATAATATTAAGCAACCCACAGCCTCACCTGGGATGGCTAAGTGAAGTGATTTGCCGCTGGCTAGGCTGGTAGCACAGGGAGACCAGTGTCTGTCGGCTGACCACTGTTGTCTCAACATTTCCTTGTACTCACACCCTGGCCAGCCTGTATCTCTGCTTTGTGTCTTGTGTTATGCTTAGGCCGCAAGTTTCTGTTTGGGTTTGCATGGTACCTACCATCATGGAGTTGTAATCCATGAGGCAGGGTCCTATGCATTGTGATAATATAAAAATAGTAATCATTCAAACCTCAAAGCCAGCTTTAACATTAGTTACAACCACAAAGGTAAACCAGTTGTGCAGCTGTGAGTGAAACAAACTCAGGAAAAATATCATCACTCAGTGACTAATAAGTGTGGTGGTGTTCAGAACAAAAAAGTGGGGGGTACAGGATACAGCCCTTCTTTAATATAAATTAGTGACTGTTCCTTGTAAGGCAATAGCCGCTCATACTCTCCCATATTGAGGAAAACATTAGGGAATTACAAAAGTATGAAAATACTTCACAGTTTTATTTTGCCTTTTTCTCAGCTCAGCTGTAGTTCAGAAGCAATTGTATTTGTCTCTTTTCTGCTTGTTGAAACACATGCAGTTTCTGCCTAAAACACTTGCATGTATAGCCTTAGTCATTTACAGCACAGATTTTTAGTTGAGTAATAGCATCTGAAAGAAATACAAAAAATTTGTCAGTGAAGAAACCATAGCAGGGAAGCAGATTGATTGTGAGGGGCTGTTACATCACTCCTCCTTGTGCCACATGCCTTTGGATGTTTTCCCATATAACATACCCCAGGCTGTGCTTACACATTCAGAGTCCCAAAGCACAAATTGCTAGACGAGGGGTCTTCTGTAGTCTATAGATGCAAGACGTTGCAGTTGAAAGAAGTGATGTTACAAGTCTGTACTCCTACTTGCACTATAGGGAAAACGTGGTTGACTGTTCCCTTTGCTGAGCTAAAAATGGCAACTTGTTCTACTGCTGCCTGCTAACGCGGTATTAGTGTACCAGTATTATAGATGGGGAAGGAGCATTTCCTTCACCCTCACATTAGATGTCAATAACAGAGCATGGATCTGAACCCCACATAGTCCAAGTCCCCCAGCCATAACATCCTAGAACTTCTCATCTGTCCTGTCTTACTTCTTCCCCTTTTTCATTTCCTTTTCCTAGGCTGTACTCAGATGAACATTAATGCAGTTAATCTGATCTTGCTTTGTCATACTGCTGCTTGCATCCATGGACTTTCCTGTATGTTTCAACCACCAAATTCACGCAACAGCATAGTTTCCTAAGCAATATAATAGCTTGTTATTAGGTTAATCCACACTGGTGGAGGTTTCTCTCCTGAAGCTAACACCAGAGCTTCATAAAAGAGCACGCTTTTAAGCTGGTAAAGCTATTACTGAAATTTCTGTCATGATTATGTGTCTGAGTTGTCATTGATTCTGTCAATGATTATATCCTTAATCAATAGAAAGGGAATTAATGAAAAGTAACCTGGAACAAAACCCAAACATCCTTAATACTCATTTCGGAAAAGCTCAGGTGAGTCTACGCAAGTACATGCCTGAAAGGAAAGAGGGTGGCTGCAGGACCCTGGTACTCCTGCAATACCTAGCTGTGGCAGTGACCCCAGGTCCCAGCCCACTAGAGTTTTCCTCTGCCAGCCTGCCCTGCATATTCACTAATGCTCTGGTATCCTCAGGATTTGACCTTTTTGAGTACCATTTGGTTTTATAAAGGCCCATTTAACTCAAACCATTTGCAAACATTTCAGAGAAAAGCTTTCTTTGTCAAAGATAGACAGTGTCCTTGTTTTGATACAGGAATAGGCAGATGTAAGTTGCTTCAATGGAGGGTTGAGAAAGCTCTACTCCAGTTATCTTATCCTTTAGAAAGGCAGGGAAGACAACAGAAGAATCAAACATTGCATGCAAGTAGGAGGGAAAATATTTAAAACTATAATCTGAAAACAACCAAAGGACACATGGGCAGCTCTCCCCCATTCCCCTTTTGCAGATAACTATAAAGGGGAATACAATAAACAACACAAATCAAAAGAGAGTAGAAGAAGATTATGGGCTCAGACTCTACTCCTAATGTTTACCAGCAGTTAAAAATAGACCAAAGCAGTTGTCTTTGGTGTATCTTTAGGGTTAGAGAGTGCAATTTGGCAGCAGCATCTGGTCTGGCTGAATACAGCAGAAGGCTACTGTAGCAAATATATATAGCATAACTGATAAGGAGATTTAAATAGATACACATAATTACAGTCAGAATTCTCATGCAGCAGAGATAAGAAAATACATCAGGAGAAATGAAAGATTCGACATATGTGTGAATGTGTCTCTCCCACCATTTTCCCTCCTCCTTTACGTACTTTAGGGATGGAGCAACCTGAGAGCCAATGAGGCTCTGGATTGACAAGAAACACGCTTCATCACCTGAAATGGCAGCGAACGGAGAAGTCACCCACTGCTGAGCCAGTGAAACAGTCTGTCAGGTTGTGCGTGATATTAACTGATGGAAACAGCTGGTAGCAACCCTGACGGTGGGGAGGAGGACACCAGGGGATGAACACACCAGCCTCAATGGAAACTGTAAAGTTATATAAGGCAGTTAGAGTTATAGAGTTATATAAGGGATATCCATGAAGATTAGGAGGGGGAAAGGGAAAAAAGAAGCAGATGGACCAACAGGAATAATTCTCATTAGAATAAAATCTGAATGCAAAATCAAATATAAATCCACAGGATTTTACACAGACTTTGGTCCAGCTTGATAGCTAGGGTCTGTGTGAACAACATTTTGACTGATTGTTTGCTTCCCTAGTGAGCTAACAGATGAAGCTGTCCAGACCATTCAATATTCTCCTGTTGTTTAACTTTTCCTGTATTTATGGATATCACCATACCAGCAACAACACAGAGCTGAAGGGATGTGCTACCAATGTGCTGAAAGAGGCCAGTGAAGCACTAAGCAGTACATAAGAGAGAATAGGAATGCAAATAGACAGTCTGTCCTCACTGTCCTGCTGTATTTGGGACAGCTGCTGAAAGGGAGCCCTCGTTCATCACTGCGGGTTATCAAATAACACAGCAAATTCCCCTGCTGCCCACTGAGTGATGAGCCCTGGCCTGTATGAGCAAACTGTGTACATGGTCACTGGCAGAGACAGGCTGTGAAAGAGCAACCCTTGCCCAGAGACAGGATGAAGAAGCGCTGCCCCTTCCTCCATCCCAAACTAGCAAACGTAAAAAGTTTGTTTCTTCCTAGCCTGCATCTCTTGTAGCATAGAGTATTCAGTTTTGCAAACATTAAGCTTTAAGTACACAGATGAGTGGCTTGAGCACAGTGTCCAAGCAGTGGGGAAGCAGCCAGGATGTCATAAGGAAACACAGCCAGGTTACAGCAAAACAAAACTGTTAAAAGAAAGCAGTCACATAGACTGTTTCCCACTTTATTTTGGACCCTGGATGCTTACAGAATAAACACACACTACCAATTTCCAAAAACATGTTTCTACCTGAAAAAATATTGCCTGCATCAAACATTCCTGGCACCTGGCAGTACTACAAAGAGAAATCATCATTCAAGCAGATTTTTTTCAGAGTATGCGAAATATAATGTTTACTGAATTAAAAAAAAAATTCAAACTACAAATATTGATTACAGGTGAGGAGCCTCCAGAGACCCACCATAATAGAAATAATAAATTAAATGACAATAATAAGTATGACACAATAGAGCACCATCTGCTCACTCTAATGTACCATCTGTTTTTTCCATTGCTGTTATTTGTGCTCTGATCTTCTTTTGGTGACAATGGAAGATGGATTCAAATACACATTTCTTGAAGTTCAGCAAAAATAAAAATGGAATACTGTTTATTTATTGCTCTGAATAAATGCCTGGCTTCATCTTTTTCCCCTTACTATTGACCTATTACTGTTACCTAAACCCAAACATATTTTCTGACACACGGTATATTAAAGCATTAGCAACATTGACAGATGTTCCTCTCTTTTGGTCATCTCACAACTTGCTTGGGCATGTATCAAGCCTATGTGTAAAAATGTTTTTCATCATGAATCATCTTTCACATTTTGTTAACTCTGAAGTGTTTTTGTGCAGCACTGGGATGCTGGGAAGATGTCTTGTATGATTGGAGACAGACTTCTGCAACAGTGGACATTAACAGCTACAGGGGACCACAGACTTTTTACCAGACCTGCTGTAGGCAGGAGTGACCTTGCACATGGGATTTGTAATGCTATCCTAGCAGTCAGCATGAAGATCTTGTGGCACGAGCACTACCAGATCCTTTAGGACATTGTCCATATTCACCTGCATATTTGTACAGCACCAAAGCACAGCAGGGCTCCAAGCCCCAGTGAGGTTTAACCATATTTTGAGAGTCAAACAGTGCTGTAAGAAATGAAATAATGGAATCCTTTCCTCAACACCGCACTAGCCACTCAGTGGTGAGGGCAGGCATAGTCTCTCCCCCTCATCACCATGCAGGGCATTTAGGCGAGGTCACACTTACACATCTGAAACCTCAGGCTGCAACCCTTCCACTTATGGAGTATGCATTCTCTCTGTGAGCCCTGGAAATGCTGCCTATGTGAGTGATGAGAAATATGGGTGTATATCAGGAGAACGTGTTTGTGGAACACAGCCTGGGTAAGCAGCATATCAATAGATCATGTCCTTGTAAAGGGAGCCAGCTAAGCCAATCTAATAGCATGCTGCCCATGAAAGAACTGGTCCTGCATCCTCCCATCCCATCTTACTTCCCTGGTTTCATTCATTTGGTGATTCATCCCACCATGGAATGAACTTCCCTCTCCATATGCCTGCTGCTCTCCAGCAATACAGGAAAAACTGAGGTCACTAGCTTATGTTTGGGCAACTTTTAGACCCCAGTGTTATCAGAGAGGAAAACCACCTTCAGTGTGTGTGAATCACAAGGCACCACTGAGGTATAAAGCGGCAGAGTGCCCCTGAGGACTCCTGCTGATGGGAGAGGTGAGCATGGCCCCTCATCTTTTATTACATGAGTGAATATTTCTCATTTCACTCCTGCCTAAAAGGTGAATGGGCTGATTTGTTTGATCACAGGCTTTCAGCTGTCTCAGTGTATTTCTTTAGTTATGTCTTCATTGGCTCTTGGCCAAGGCCCATGTGTGTTCAGAAGAAGTGGCTGRTTCCTCCTGATGTATTCTGTCCATATGGCCACTGCAGCTCACAACAGGCCATTTGTCCTGACACCAAGTGGGGTTTGTTTAAGATCCTAGCATGTTCTGCTCCTTCTCATTTCTTGGAGGGCTTCTGGAATACTGAGCTGGTGTCAGACAAATCTTGTGCACAGGTCAAACATACAACTTTCTCCCCACATTGTGTTTGATAACCTGAGATAACAGTAGTGATCATATTCAAAGAACTCTCCCAACACTCTTTTTTGGGAATGGGCCGTTCTTATCTGTCTGACAAAGGCCATGGCATCCCAGCCCTTGCTCCCAAATGAATAGTTGCTGTCTCTTGGGTCATGTCTGTAACTCCAGCTGACCTTTAAACAAGCATCCATTTTGTTGCTTCCACTCTGCTGAGCTGGTGCCTTATTGGCATTTTTTTGCTACCTCCCCCCACTGACTCCTGCTCTAACCCTGCAGTATGTCCCAGCTCTGCTACTGATGTCTTCCTTCCTCTCCTGCTCACATATACTTCACTTCCTGCTGCTTTCCTTAGTCTCCCCACTGAACTAGTCTGTCCACACTTCCTCACTTTGCTTCCTCCTTCCTACAGCTTCTCCACTCTTCTCCCCCTCTTCTGCTTTCTCCACCCTTCCCTTCCCCAGCCCTGCAAAAAGAACTGTACTCTGTCTTCTCAGCCCTCTCCAGGCAAAACATTAAATATAAAGAAGATCCATGTAAAAAATAATGATCCTGGTTTGCGGTTAATGTCTGTCATTGAAAATGGGAAACACTAGGGGTCTGAGGAGATCCCTACATCCCAGGAGAGGCAGTAGGCCTGCAAGAGGATAGAAAAGAGAGCCATATTCAGCTGACTGATTGGGCACCAAACATCAAGTTAAGACTTCATTCTTGCTCTCCTGAATCCCGACATCCTAGTGGATACCTAGGATCAGTCCTGTTTGCCTTCAGACATTTCCTGAAGATAGTTCAGGAACATTGTTCTCCAAACTGCCAAGATGATAGGAGTGTGTGTCCTCTCCCACACTCACTGAGAAGAGACCTGGGATGCAGAGCAAGAGCAGAAAGCCAAAGGGAAAAGATGAGCTACCTATGCCTGTGCCCTACATACAGAATTTTGCTTGCTATTTCCTATTAGATGGTTTTCCTGACCAAGTTCCATCTGAGAACATGAGACTTGCTCTTGGTGAACTCAGGTCAGTTTTGACTGCCAGCCAATCCTGTTCCCTCCACACAGGCATAAAATAAACTTGTTACAGCCACCGTGAATTTTGCTGTGTAAAGATCCTCCCCATGAAAGCCAGCTTTCATACTGCACTGACATCAGAACTCGGGTACGATCACTAATCTGTTACATTTACAAATAAATGCCTTACCGCTATGGTGCCTGGCTGCGTTATCACTTTTTTCCAGTTTCTTTGCACTTTGCACTACACTGTTCCTGCTCCTATCTCTGCTCCTGGCATCTTGGCATATCTCTCCTGGTCTCCACCTGCACTCACCTGCCACTTCTTACCTCTTTCAACTACCTAGGACTGTTTGGTGGGCAAAATAACAATGCTTTTAAAAACATACTGTTTCCAGATGAGCCAGCCCATGCTCCCTCAGAGGTTGTTGGGGTATGCGTTCACTCAATGTTGCCATCATGCCCAACTACCTGGGGTTTTCTGTGTCCCTTTATAACACCACCCTCTTCCTGTCAGGCTCTGACTAGGCCTGCACATCTCCTGGGTAAATCTGTGGCACCTCTCAAACAAGGGCACGTCTCTGTTTAACAACAGCCAAAATAAAGGAAAGCACTAGCTGGGGATGAGATTGCTTGCAAATGGGGGCAGTAACTGGTCACAAGATTTAAGGGACTTCCCAGAGGCCAGATAACAAACTCGAAGGCAGGGATGGATTTGGTCCGGGGATGTGTCTAGCTGGGAGGCAGGAGGAGTGCCGCTGGCTCATGTGGAGAAGGCAGCAAGGCAGGCAGAGCCAGCCTCAGAAGCACTTCTTGCTTGACCCTGACAACAAACTAAGGCAGATGGCTTCTGGGCAGAAAACTGGCTAAGGAAATGCTTGGGCCCATGGGGGAGGAAACTGTCCCCTGCTGGGAGATTCTCTCAGCCAGAGGTTTGCAATGTTGGTTTTGTTATTTGTATGCATGCTAACGGGCTTAACTATGAATCATGTTCCCAGAATGCTTGTACTTAAACCATGTGACTAATGATTATATTCCCATAGTGCCCTGCATATATATAACATTGAACTACTACAGTGCTCTAGGAATCAACTGTATATCAAGTGGATGCAATCAAGTATATGATTTTACAGCTGACAAACAAACATATTTTCCATTAAGAGCAGAATAAGCAAAAGCTGCCTATGTTCTTATGAGCCTTTAGGGGTTTTTTTGATGAAAGTGAGTAGCAACTGAGTCATTTAACAGTTTAAATCCGTGTTCTAGTCAACAGAGGCACCAGAAAGACAAATGTACAATCCTAGCTGGGGAAGGAGAAGGAAAAGGGGAAAAATCAACTGAGATGGGCAGAGATTATTTTCTAAGGTGGTGAGACCCGCAGGGTCTGTCCATCTTCCGTCTTGGACCAGCCAAGAAGCTGGAGCTGGCTGCCTGAGATAGAGGCAAGCTGAACGCAGCTCCCACCACCTCACAGGCACTATAGCTAATTGCCAACTCAGCAAGTGACCTCTCCAAATGCTCCTGGTGCAAAACTGAAATTCCTATTCTTGTTATAAATTGCAAGTACCAGTACTGCTGGTCACAAATGACTCAGCCTGCTCCACCTCATTGCTCAGAAGCAGACATATCCCATACTTTTGGATAAAGTATCCCAGCATGCTGAGCTGGTGAATGTGACTTTCTGCTTTTTCTCATAACTTGTGGTTGCTTGCACTTACTTGCTGCTACAATGTTCCCTTTGTATGGAGGAGATCCTAATTCCCCCTTCAAAGGCACTTTCCCATGTAGTTTTATACTGTTTACATAACAAAAACAAGGAATCCCCATGTTTTTTCACATCATGGACACATCCCTACGTCAGAGAAAGACTTGGGCGTGCACTTCCACTCTGCTGCTATGGTACCTGAGGATGTTAAAAAATTGTAACAAGACGACTAATGTAAAGTAAACTCAGATTCTAATTCTGGGCTATGAGTCTTTTGTTTTGTAGCTATGCTATTTCCTCTTCCCAAGTACAAGCAACGTTGTTTACACTGAATTTCTTTCCCCTGGAGTCTCGCAGTGCGCTGCTTTCCCCCAGACACTGGTCCTGTCTTGCCAGAGTTTTCATGAGAAATGTAAGTACGTGTGAATTCAGACAAACCTGCTCCTGCCCGGACGGCAAGTACAGCATGCCTGCCAGGTATGATCTAACACACCTTTGCTCAGCCCTCCTGGCTATGCTGTGATACTCTCACAGGCACATCCAGCTTGAGGCTCAGCCGGGGCTGGGAGCAGCTGCAGGCGAGGGAGCGCAGGGAGCAGCTCAGCCGCCCCAGGGAGCAAAGCTGTGGGCTTGCTTTACCTGCAGCTCTCCTGGCAGGAAGCACTGCCAGTTCGTCAGCTCCTCCATGCCACCTCATCTCTGCTTCCAGCTTTAGGAGCTCAGCACAGAGCCATCTCGTTGCTGGAGGCAAAGATTAGGCTGGCTGTGGCACAGGGAAAATCTCCTCCAAGAAATACCAGTTCCCAGCCTCATCCCTCCCACAGGCATGGATGCAGGAGCAATACGTGAAGCCTGCTTTCCGACTCTTCCTTCCCCAGCACCCCCTCTCCAGCCCCTTCCCCAAAACTGGATGTTTTGAACTAGCTCAGATCTCTCACATTGAATAGGGCCTGAGGTTAGAAGGGAAATGAGATCACATGCCAAGCTGGTTGCTCCACTGCAGATATTTGGATGTTGGCCAGGTGGAGCTCTGGGCTGGGGTACAAGGAACATGAAGGGTCACACTTGATTTACTGTGAGAGAGACGCAGCATGGGGCATCACCCAGGCATGCTCTGTGGCAACTGGCTGTRAATTGAACTGAGCCATCTGAACCTTCCTGGACCTGCTCCTGTGAGACTGGTGGGAATAAATAACAGCAACTGCAGAAGGAAGATTGCAGTCCTGTTTGACTTTCCCATCTAGGAGTCCATGAAGACTGCCCAGAGCAAAAGGAGTTCACAGTGTTGTCAGAGGCACCTGAGAACCCAAGAGACAGAGAACCCCTATGGAAAATATTTAAAAAAATAACAGACTGGCTTTAGTTGAGAAGGAAAAGTGATCACAGTTCAGCCTTGTCCTGGCTGCGGATGTGCAGAACACATGATCTCTGTTAATGCCTCCAGGCCTTTTAAGTATATCTGAGCAGGAGTCTGTCCTCCCCCTTGCTCCAGGCTCATCATAGCATGGGAGAACAAAATATTTAAGGGGGAAGATTCTCTTGAGCACCTCACCCTTATCCCTGTTATGGGAGGCAGCAGGAGGTGCTTGAGGTAGGGCATTAGGGTTCAACATGTCCTCTGTGTCCATCAGACTCTGGTGCCAGCTCTGTAGTCTTTTTGGATGCATTTGATTTTCAAGAGAGAGTGAAATCACCGGGTGTCCTACCTGCTCTGACAACACAGCACAGAAATCAACCAAAGTTACACGTTGCAGAACTTTTTCACAGTGTGCCTTAGATGGTACCTTCTAGACCTTTTTCCAATCTTCCTAACAAAGGCCCGTCTTAGAAAGTCAATCCATATTTTGTCATTTCCTGCTAAACATTCAGAGTAGCTGGGTTTGTCCCAGCTGCAGGACAGTGAACAAGTCTGCCCACACCGTGTGAATCAGGCTCCTAAAGTTCGCCAGAGGGCCTTCTCACTCCGGTCATAAGTTAGCTGTTTTTTCAGAACAACACATTTGAAACAATCCATTGCTTTACACATACAAATCTGATTACACTCATAATCTGACGATTATACTTACAATCGTTATTAGAGTAATGCTTCCGTATTAATCGCCTTGACTCAGCTTCTTAATTTGTTTGGTTTATTAAATCTGGCCCTCAACAAGTGAGCAGTCTGTCTTAATAAAACAGCAATTCTTAATAAGAAATTCTCCTAGCACTGCACCAACTCCAGTCCTAGTCACCATCACTTGGCTTTTTACTTTGCTTTGTTACTTAAATGTACTTCCCTAAAGCCACCAAACAGCGCTTTCAAGAATGAGCCCTCTGTCTTCCTCAAACTTGCGCAAAACTTGTGCTGTGTTGTTCTGCAAGCAAGAGATCACATCTGCCAGCTGAACCAGGGAAAACACGGCTCTCCTGAATGCATGGCGTTGAGCAGCTCTGTCACCACCCAGCTAAGCTTTCCACATGCAGAGAGACGAAGGGAATTACAAATAAAGGAGCCAGAGGTCAGCCATGACATGCAATTCCCGTAAACACTACCAGAGTAAATCCAGTCCTTATACAACTCGAAACTGAGGAAAAGGTCAGCGCGAAGGAGGCGGCAGCTGCCAAGTGTAGGAGAACCTGGGAACAGCAGCTGTCTCATCAGGAAGGGGAGGCTGTTCCTGATGGCCAACAGGCTTCGGGCCTGGAGTCAACAGGCTGGGGATTCTCGGCCGTGCAGATATGTGTGACGCTTGGCATGGCCATGTCCCAAGAAAGGGGTCAGGCCAGAAGTCACATTACCCTGTGCAGCATCTGCAGAGAGGCTCGGTCCAAACTTGATGCCAGATGAGTTCTACCTCAGGGACCTGGAAGGAGGCCAAGTCATTTCTGACCACTAAGAATTTAGTAGCAAATGAATATGAACTGTATTTTTCCAGTAATACTTTGAAATAGCTAGCTTTTCTGTTTGAGGGTTTGTTTTCCAAATCCTTTCCTTGTGCCAATAGTTTGTGGTATCAGATTGCAAGCAGATTCCTTCTGAAGCACTGTCAGCATCACGGGATATCTTCTCAGCACTTACTGCCCTGGGCTGCCAGACCCGGACTCCCTGTTTAGCCCATGGAGAGCAACACTAGTGACCCACACTACACAGACTGAATTTCAATGCCATGACATCTTCTCTCCATTAACTTTGTAGGGCACTAAGGTCCATCAGCCCCAGAGAGAAACTAGTTCAGATGCTTCCTTGCTCTCACAAGCTCAGACACTGTGGTAGGAGGTCTGGGTACAGCCTCTGGATATAACTTACAGTGTAAGCGTAGCCTGATATAACCCATCAAGGTTTTTTCAGAGCTGCTCTGCCCTTCAGCTGGGGCACTCCAGGCTTACACAGAGCCAGACTAGACTCCCTCCTGCTCAAGGAGTGGGGAACCGCTGGTCAACATTGTGCAATATCACTGTGATAGAGCAAATCCACAACAGAGTACGGATCACCCACCACAGACAGGCAGGCGAATGCAGTCCACGTAACAGGGGCCACTTTTGACAGGTTAAGATTACCTTTGGGGGAATTACTGTGGCACAGCAACAAGGTCAGCAGGGAAGGGGCATATGTCAGTGGACTGCATGCGGGTCTTGCGACTGCAGAAACCTGTGCCTTCGCTTCTGCTGCCTTGGCTCGGGCTAGGTCAGCTCACTTGCTATCTTACAGCTGGAGACTACCATAGACACCTCAAGCCTTATCGAGGCTTATTCAGGCTCTCCAACACCCCTGACAAGGGTAGAGGCAGGGCATTAATTAATGCCAAAAGCTGCATTTCATAAACCTTGTGCACTTCAGTCCCAATATTCAAAACAGTCCAACTTTCTTCCTCTATTAAACAGGTAAAGTATTTTACACATTCCTGCTACACTGAACTTTTGCAAGGCTTTATTCATTGATATTTTCACAATACTTTCAAGCTACAGAAGCAAACCCCTCCTTCAGTCATGTTCCTTCAGGGCCAGCAGAGTCGGTACGATGACAGGGTATAACTACCTGGCACAGCGCAACACAAACACTCAGTGTCACAGTCATTCCTGATGGCAGAGAGCAGGAAAAGGAAAGGCAAAAGAGGACTAAATAATAATTATCCTACGAGGCTCCTGCTGTCCTTACAAATAAGCAGTAATTAACAGCAAGAGCTTGCAGAGACCATGAGCTATGCAGAAAAAAACATTTGGGAACAAACCAAAGCTTTCTGCTGCTTTCAGCAGGTCTCTCAGGGGGCTGGGAAGTGTTTGGACAGGGAGAGGACCAACTGTCCATTTAACACAACATTTAACATGTTCATTTACAACGTCACAATATTTACAGTGTCTAGGACTTTGGCAGAGTCACCAAGCTGAACCCCCAGCAGCACCAAAGTTGGGTGAATATATAGGAGTGCACCTGGCTGGTACGCATGGCAAATGGGAGATATCCAGTGATCTCAAACTAACACATGGGATCTTACACTGAGGACTCTTTTTACTCTAGATTTTCTATCCCATCAGCTTGCACATTGTGTTTGTCTTTCTCTGTAAAATTTGATCGTGCTTTTTGTTTAAAAGTACAATACAACTCCTGGGTACAGTAAAATCTCTTCACTGCACAATGGATAACCCAGTCCTGCTGGGATGTTGCAAAAAGGAGAAAGTGCAATAACTTTGAAAGAGCTGCTAATCATGAAATAAGCTATTTCCCACTTGATAGCTTTCTCCACTCCAGTTGCTTGGGCTATTTTGACTCCAGGATTGTTTTTTTCTCTTCCAGCTTCCTTAGTTTTGTTTTAATAAGATTTGCAAGTAAAACCAGTTAATATCATATTCAATACCAAGCCTTTTCTTAGCACTTTGCATTTTAGCCTAAGAAAGGGAAAGCTGGGAAGGGGAAAGTAGCATAAGTGACTTGTCCAGACCAAAACCCTGAGATCCAGGGTTCTTCTGACCTCCAGGAAAGCTTGACCTTGGATCCAAACTCTGTGGGTTGGACCCCATGTCTAGATAAAATTGATGGTGGCAGGAGCAGAAAAATTTTCATCTTACTGGGAGATGGCTGAGCTCCAGGATGTCAGCAAGGGGATGTCTTCTATCACTCAACAGAGATTTCTTTGGCTTAGTAAAGATGTATCAATGGGCTACACAAGAAATTATCCTCTGAAGCTGACTGGAAACTGCAAGTGTATGTGCGGAAGTGAGGCTCTGGGGCTCACAGCGTGGCATCTGGACATTAAGCTGTAACACTTAGTGTAACTGTCCTGCTGCTGATCCTCTCTTTACATCCCATGTTCAAGTTCCTTGCCTCGTCTTCAAGGCAAGAGCACCCTTATTCATTCCCCATCTTTCCTCCCACTCAGGCTCAAGCCTCAATCCTAGTTGCTCTCTTCATCCCTTTCTGTGACTCTCCCCTTTGGGCTTTCTCAGTGCTGATCGCTAACCTTGGATGCCACCTCCTCCTTCTCAGTGCTCCTGCACMTTTCCAGCCCCCGAGCAGCCCCGTCCTTGCCCTGGTCAGTTCACCCCAGCAGCCACACCAGCTCCTGGAGCCCAGCTGCAATGGGGCAAGACCTGGGTCTTTGCTAAACCTTGTGCCCTTAATGCTCTACTGGAAACAACATACACAAAAGCAAACTACCAGAATGAACTTGCAGAGGGAAATGGTCAGGGACAGAGACACCTGGTTGCCAGTGGGGGAAAACAGTATCTTTTATTTATGTACTTACAACAAAATCACCACTCTGTCTCTCTGATCTCTTAGTACCGTTTCTTCAGGAAACCTACCAAATACCTCCACAAGAGCAGCCTGAGGACAAGCATTCGTAATTCTGCTAGATATGAAACCTTACAGACTCAGGAGAAACACTGTTACCACAACACCTTGAAGTCTTCCCCACTCACCATCCCAGAAGACTCCTCTGTGTTTCACATCTGATAATTACCAACCTTGTTATCGCTCCTATGTGGAATTAATCACCTCCCTCCTTTGCTAACACCTCCTTCTGCTTCACAAGTGCCACCCCTCATTTTCTCTTAGCTGTCTAAGCGATTAACAGAATTTAGGTAAACTTTGAATAGCCTGTATGTAACCTGAAATTTCTTGCTTCTATTTCGGTGCTAAAGGAAGACTTGCCTGCTGAAAGCTTGCCTACTTTTTCCTAGCTTTATTAGTCCCAGAACAGATACTCCTTCTCCCTTCACCTATGCAAGAAATCCCAATCCCACTACAGCCAGCAGGTTTTCTGTGGCCTGTCGGTAGGGCTGGGGTTTCACACATTATCTCTGCATTTTATGGCATTCACATGGTCTGTTATGCTGTATTTTGTCTGCCTGAGCTCCGTTGTCAAGGAGCTTTCATATACATTTTTAAAGTTTTGAGATGTACCTTTGATTAACAACAGGGTAATAGATGTATGTAATACAGCATGAAGAAAACTTTGAAGATCTCAGAAATAGAATTTTCAAAGTATGGTGATTTGGAGAAATTTAAAAATTCTGTCAAGAAATTAAATATTGCAAAACTTGATAGTGTTGAACAGTATCATTAACCCCAAGCATTTAATAATTGGAAGACAGACCTGAAAAAAATTGCAAGGTGATGATCGTCTTCTAGAATAAAAAGTGCAGCAATTTTCTTCACTTAACTTCCTGTTGAGACATTTTCTGACTTTTCTCTGCAATCCTGAAGGGAGACTCAAAATTTTCATTTTAAAAAATGATAAAGGAGGCTTCAGTTCCCATGTAATTGTATGGACCTAGGAGATGAAGTTTCAAGACAAACGTTAAATGTGAACTCTTAGTAGTATCATGAGCACTTGCTACCTTTATACATATAGTCAGTTTGCCCATTGCTGAAAAGTAGCCACCTCTGCAGTTAAATACTCTTTACTTTCACAGCATTCAAGAGAAGCCCAGGAAAATATTAAGGCAGGAAGAGGAGAATATTGACATAACAAGGAAAAAATATAGAATATAGGATTAAAAGGACTTTAGGGGTCATCTGACCACTTTCCCAGCCCAAAGCAGGGCCAGCTACACATAAGTCACTGCCAGCAGATGTCTGTGAGCTGATTTCATCAGGGATGGAGATGCCACACATTCCCCAGTGGATGCCTAGCACTTCGCCCTCACCTTTCCAGCCCTGCTCTGGTCACGGGAATCAGCATATCCCTCCCTTTGCCCCTGCCTTTTCCACAGTCAAAGACTCCTCTCTCTTCCACCTTTTCCCACCACCCTCGTCTTCTCCAGACCAAACCAGAAAGTCTGCTTTGGATTTTGGCCCAGTACATCATGTCAACGTATCTCATTTCCCCCAGAGCTTCATGGGCCCTTAAATGACCTCCATCSTGTAGCCACTGTCTTGTTTGAGGGCCTTTTGCTGGGCAGCGGTCTGCGCTGAGGTGCTCCAGCAGTGCCAAAACGGCTCGCCGTGCCATGCCATGCCTTGCTGTGCTGGCACTGCGGGAGCCGCACCCCAGGCCCTGAGCTATGACCGACGCTCGCCAGCCCTTGAGGCGGCTGGCCCCGTGGGGCAGGAGTAGGTCCGGCCAGATGCTGCCCCAGTGGAGGCCACTGCAGGAGTAGACATCTGTGCGGCAAGCAAAACTCCCTYGCCAAAGTGGAAGGTGATACCAAGCAAGAGACATCAAGTTCTCAGAAGTTAGAAGATTGTCCAAATTAGGGTTTCCTCTGGAACCTAAACCAGTTTATTTTTATGTAGGTGTGAGATAGTCCCTAATGCTTTTCTAATGCTTTTTAAAAATATTTATTTTAATGCTGATCACATAGTATTTTTCCACTGGGCAGGTGCAAACTGAGATTTTTTAGAGTTGTAATGTGATGTAAGCATGGCTGGAATTGCATAGTGCAAGGCATTCGTGTGGCCTGTCCTCCCCAGACTATCAAGACTATTATCCAGAATAGAAGTAGAGCCTCTAAAAATATTTGAGAGACTTCTTTTTGTGTGTGTTTTTCCTGCTTTGGCTGAAACTGTCTCAAAAATTCATCCTAAGGAAAAGAAGCAGCATGGAAAAATTCAGCCCAGATATTTATTTTAAGCAATTGGGGGGGAAAAAAAAGTCTTATAAAACACATGTCCAGTAATTTGAATAAAAAGCACTCTTTTTTATTTACAGCAATAAGCACTTACTGCACTTCTGGGCTCTCTCTGAATTTATCACCTGCCTTCCTGAACAGTAACACAGTCTGGCTCTTCTTAAATTATCATTACTGGGTCACGTCCCGAAGTGCTATGACAAGAGTGCAACAGGAGTATTAAAGAAACTGTTTCAGAAGACAAACTTAAGGGAAAGAAGATGCTGCTTCACAGTATTAACGCTTTTTGCTTCTTTTCCTTGGATTAGCAGACTTTTTCTGAGAGAGACAGGCCAGAGGTTAGGTTGGGAGCATCCCCTGGAGCTGGCACGTTTGCCGATGGTTGGGAGCTGGGGGCAACCGCACCTGCTCAGCCCGAAGCATCTGCCCTACCTGGAAATACTGACTTTTACCTTGCAGTGGCTTCTGGAAGCGCCACACCGATTAGCCCGAAGCGCCGCACAAACACACTGCGAAAGACAGCGCATCTGCCGCCAACGCGAATTCGCTGACCAGCCAAGGTGAGGGCAAGGAGCGGGGCACCGCGGTGGCTCCCCTCGCCCCGCACGCGGCGACCCGTCCCCAGCATCCGCCGCCAGCGTGCCGGGAGCGGGGTGGGGACCGCGCAGGTTAAACGTAAGCTACTGGTGCTTTAGACTTCCTCCGAGGTAGGAGCAACAAAGGCTGTCGAGAGGCACCAGGAGATTGTTTCCTCGTGAAGACAAAGAGGAAATTATCATTTTTGCACCTTCAGCAGGAATTTCTTCTCCCTCCCCTCCTCCCAGCCCAGAGAGGCCAAATCTGTCTGCTCGGACGGACATGCACAGAACGGGGCTTTGGCAAGCGTGATTTGGCACACTGTAATTGCTGGCTCTCCCCAGTGCCAGGCTCTGCCTGGGGGCAGTCGCAATCAGGATCGCTTTCGTCTCACGCTGGGCACGTCTGCAAGTCCTACACCCTCCCTGCCAAATCCATGCGCAGGGTACAAAAGCAAAGAAAGCTGATCTGGGGCAGAAGGAAGAGGGACAATTTACCAGAGGGATTAGAAAAAAAGGATCAGGTTTCTCCACTGTTTTCCCACAGCAGTTTTTCCCGGGGCTTTCTGGCTCGGCAGGGCTCCAGAGGAGACGGGCGGCTGTGCAGCACCCCTGCTCACGGCCGCGCGCAGCATCGCACGGGAGCAGAGGCACCGCTAGCGAGACCAAGGAGGAATATCCCGCACGCACAGCACCGACCGAAGCGGGCAAAGCATGGGAGAAAAATGCTTGTGAGCGCAGGCACGAGCACACGAGTGCTCCTGCAGGTGCTTCTGGCCGCGGCGAGGCTCACACGCGGCCCGCCCAGGTGAGGGAGCCGCTGGTGGACCCGCTCAGCCGCCGCGCGCAGCCACCGCGCTCGCCTTGCAGGCGGCAAACGCTCGTGCTGCAGCCGCAATTGCTGCAGCCTCGGGGACGACGCATCCAGAGGCACCGCTGCACCGCTGCCGAGCAAAAACCCAGCGTAGAGCAGCTGTAAATGTCTGAGCGACAGCAGCCCAACTGCGGTAATCACACGTCTCGTGATAGGCGCCCCGGCCGGCACTGGCCGTGCTGCGGCAAATTAAGAGCAAAGGCCGAAGCTCGTCAGAGCAAGGGTCAGCGCCGTGGTCACAGGACTGCTTGTTCGCCCGCGCAAAGGTGAGGGGAGGCCGGGGGCGACCCTGGCGGCGCCTGGCACCGGGGGAAAGCGGGGCCCGCGCTGGCTGCTCCCCCCCCGGCTGCGGCCCGGGAGGGAGGCAGAGGAGGCAGCTCCGCTTGAGACGAGGGGGAATCCTCGTGGCGCTGAGAAGATGACGACGCAGGAACCCCATCTCAGCGACAAAACCAAGCCAGCTAATGACAGCTCCCCAGGCCGGCGCCAGCCTGTGCTGAGCAGCCTGGCAGAAGGGATCGCACCGGGATCATGCCGCCTGTCGCCAGTGGGCAGTGGCACACAAGAGAAAAACCCCAAGGGACCAAACCGCATCCTCGGAGGAAAGCCAGATGGGCAAGCCTGCACGCAGCCCTCAGCCTCGCAACGCGGCCTGGCTTGGCGCCGGCTCTCCTCCGCGGCCGCGGCACCCCGCCGCCCCTCGCGCCGCTCCCTGGCCGGGCTGCACTGTGCACGGTGGGGAAGCCATCGTCCCCGAGCCCAGCCATGCCACGTCGTGCCGCATGCGAGCCCCAAGCCTGCRGCCGCAGCGCGGCACAGCTGGATGAGCAGGGGAGAGCTGGGTCACCTCAAACTGCACGTGCACTGAGGCCCTTCTCCTGCCGAAACCATCCCCCCTGTTCAGCCTCTTAAAATCCAAATACAAAAGTCACCCTGTTAATGTTTTCAGCCTCCGTGCTGCCCCTCGTGGAAAAACACGCAAGGTCAGGCTCCAATTTTCTTGCTGGCAAGACTCGGCAGCAGGACGGTAGGGAGCTGCTGTCCCATTAAGGGGGAGCAACCTGGCATCGCAAGAGGCAATTCAAAAAGCAATAGTTTTTACAATGTTTGCCCTCACCGCTTTTATGACTGTCTCCTTTTGTCCCACGCAATTAACCACGTTATCCTGACCTGAGGCTTTTTAAGTGGCGAGTCTCAACCAACCCTTTCTACAAGCTGCCAAGAGCTTGTTTTTAAGCACAAGGAGCAGAAGCGAGGGGGAGAAGGAGGCTTGGTTTTGGGATACACCGTCAGCAGTCCGGGCAGGAGCAGGGCCTCGGCGGGTCGTGCCATCTCCTCGGCCCCGCGCTTGCAACACAGGCCTCAGCACCGCTGCTCCCTGGCGAGCTGTCACTGGCTGAAAGGCTTTCCTGGGCTCTTTAAAGCAAAGCTTTTCATGGAGAAGAGTCACAGAGCAATGACTGAGGAGACGTGACCTACAGAGCTGATCATGGAGCAATCCCTTTTACTTTATTTACTTATTAATGTTTGCAAAGCTCATGTAATTATTTACTTCAAAAGAAAAAATAAGCAAACTTCACCAGAACAAAATTAAAGTGCCATCGCACCAGCTCTTGGGAGAAAGCCGGCCATGCTGCCCAGCAGAGTGGCACTGGGCCACGCGCAGCCGGTGCCCGGCCACCACACTCCCACGGTCCCTGGGTGCTGTGGCATGGAGACGGCACCCTGGAGCCACCCTGCCTTGGGTCCCCCCAAGCCCTCCTGCCCCCAGATACCGTCTGCAGAGTCTGGCCTCGCCGGGTTTCCAGGTCACCGCTCCAGAAAGAGAGGAGACATGCTGGCTCCAGCGCTTGCAGCTTCCCAAGGGTTGCCAAATGGCTCTGCTCCTCACTTGAGGGAGAGACAGCTGGTCTCGACAAAACGTTCTCTCTGGCATTTCCCTGCTTCTTTCCTCTGCAACCCAAAAGCAACGTGGGCTGAGATCAGTCCTCCAGGGCACAGATCCTCTGGCTGCGGCTCATGGTTTCTCCTTTTCTCCCTGTGCTTCAGGCGACTTGCTGGTTATTGCAGCTGGTCCCATCATCGCACAGAGGCAGGCAGATGGGCAGGACAGCTAGTGCCAAACCTTCAAGGATCACAAACCAACCTCCAAAAAGTTTATAAACCTGTGTGTTGGCCCAAAATGCTGTATGATTTTTACAGTGGGTGTTTGCTGACTGCCCCAGGCCCCAGGAGATGTCAGCCCGGCTGCAGGAGCTGCACTTCTGGGGCCTCACCAGTCCCGCAGTCACTCCCAGCTGTGGTTCCTGCCCTCCTGGCTGCCCTCTCCACATCTGACCATACTGAAGCTCATCCTCACAGGCCCCTTGTGTCTCCTCCTGCTCCCTCTGCCTCAGTTTCTCTCTCAAACCCCTCCTTGCCCTAACTCCCAGGTAAGCAGCTTTACTGAGCACAGAGCAAGGCCCTGTCCCACAGGACGTGCCAGGGGCCAAACCACTGGGGTCTGCCCTGTTCCCACAGTGCGAGTCTCCCGCTGAAGCCCTGCCACGGCTTCACCTGTGAGCAGCAGTTTGGGCAACCGCGTCTCTCACCAGGGCATGGCCCCAACCACAACCAAATCCACGCAGCTCTCAGGAAAATAACATGGACAGAGCATCCCCCTGGGCGCTGGCACGGAGGAGCAACCAGCAGATTGGGACATCTGTGGCCAACTCACGAGTGGTGACTGATGCTCCAAAACTGCTGCAACATGGCAGGTATCTGTGCAGGCATGAAGCTGCTCGCCTGTTGGCAGCTCTGGGCCAGCAGCCGGGCTCTGCCCGGAGCGGGCAAGCCAGCTCAGGCAGGGCCGCTGGCAGCAGGCAGC
Source organism: Apteryx rowi (assembly GCF_003343035.1). Lineage (NCBI taxonomy): Eukaryota > Metazoa > Chordata > Aves > Apterygiformes > Apterygidae > Apteryx > Apteryx rowi. Next base: position 211,367 of record NW_020450700.1, on the reverse strand, counting down.
AAGGCTGCACCCGCTTCACCCCACTGCCGCCGGTGCAAGCTCAACGGCTTTATGAAGGCCAGGGCTCCTGCCACCTCCTCCCCTTGCCTGCCGGGGAGCACCCAGAAGCACCTTCGTGATGGAAGAGGTGCAAGGCTGCAGGTCCCATGGCATGGTGAGAAATAGTTCAGTGACCTGGAGCCAGAGCCCTCCCAGCTCCTGTCAGCTGCTGGAGTTCAACACTTGAGCATCTCCTCGGAAGTGATCCAACACGCGGACTCAACACCATCGCTGGGGAAATGCTACACCCTGTTCACCTTCCTTTCCCCACATCATTCTACCCTCCAGATTTCACTCCAATTTCCACCAACCAACATGGCTGCAGCAGCAGTCCAGACACTGTGCTCCACCTCCCCCTGCCTTCACCCCTGGACCCTGTCCTCGTCCTCAGCTCCTGAGTCCTCCCAAGGCCAGCCCAGGGCTCTGCCACCCCGAGGGTGCAATCTCCCTCGTGGAGATCTCCCTCCCTTCCCTGCTCAGACAGCAGCTGCAACCAGGCAACCAGGGACCCAGTTTTGGCRCTCGGACACCGGGGCACCTGCTGCCCAAAGCCTGCGCTCCTCCCTGGGTGTCACAGCCCCCAGTGGCCTGGGTGAGCTGCGAAGCTCTCCTTGGACCCTCAGGAAGGGTCTCTGCCCTGTGCATGCTTCTGACCAGCAAATGAAAGGCTGAGTTCACCGCTGTGCAGGCCATCGCCAGGCACCTCTATTTACTCAGGATGCTGCTCAAGACTACCAGCGATAGAGCAGGAGCACCGCAGTTCAATGCAGTTGACACTGGTCACCAGATTGTTTTCTCAGGTATATTTGTGCATGTATCTGAAGCCTGCAGGGTGGACACATTTGAGAGACTGCAAAATAAATAACACTTAATCCACCAGGCATGCCATCAATTCAGAGACTGTGTGGACAGGAGAATGGATCGATGGGATAATGGAATACAGCCCTGAACAAACACGAGACCATGAACTGTGACAGCAGCCCCACAGCTGCACCAGCCACAGCAGCTACTGAAACTATCCAAAAAGGAAAAAGCCAAAAAGCCTTCCACGGTACCGTGAACTATGCAAAGTCATCCGACCAAGGAATGAGCAGCACTAGGGGTAGTAAGTAAGGTAGTCCAAGAACAAAAAGCAAAACAAGTTGGTGGGGGAGACCTCATGCTTTATTAGACCAATTCATTTAGCTGAAGAAAAAATAAACACAAACCACACAGAGGGGCACATAAGCTCTCAAAGTCTTGAAGAAAAGCTCCTGCAATTCATTTTAATAGACAAAAGATCCATGAAGGAACTGAAGACTGCTGCAGAATTCAGATTTTCCCTATGAAAAGAGATGAAATCTTAAAAGCTCAGCCAACTGTTTGTTATATTAAAGCCTCAAATCATGCCCCAGGGATCCCAGATCTTCCTGCGAGGATGACTGGTTTGGGAGTTCAAAGTTGCATCTTTAGGAATTTACCTTTGATCCACTATGATTCTCCTCTGCAGATAAGAGCTACTTCAAACACACGTTTTCCTTTAATTCACTTGATGAATAAAAAAAAGGACTGATGGGGTGGCAGGGGGAAGAAGGCAAGATTGTGAAGCACACATGCACACACACAAGAGCTTTGGAGGAGGACGTTCTCAAGTGCCCAGGGAAGAGGCGGTAGCGCTGGCTGCTATTTCACAGCTCACAAGAAAGCACCTGCAATGGGTCCAGAGTCGTGCTGAAGTTTTCTGCAAGGCACCATCCTGCTACAGCAATCTGACTGTATGTAGGCTGAACACCACTCAACCATGGTACCTGTCAGAGGGTACCAATGCAGGAGGAGATGAACCACGCTGCATTGCTCAGCACTTTAGTGCATTGCCCTGTGCCTCACCCAGGGCTTCCAGGATTCACCCTTCAGAGCAGGGGAGATGACTAGAAGAGCTCGCCTGCCGCCTGGCTGACAACACGTATGGGACTGGGTGAGGTCCTGCAGCATCTTGCTACACCTAGGAGACAAGCTCTGTGAGTGCAGCCCATCGCACAAAGAACTAAAATATTACATACATTTTTCTAGCCCAGTGAAAATTCTGCCACCCATGCTGTTTCACACCAAGCCCTGGGCATGCCTACACAAGCCCAGCTATTTGGAGGATGTCTGAGGAACAAAAGCTAGCCCAGTGGCAGTATCTTAAAATAACTGAAGGGGTGATGATACAGCTGGAGAATATATGGAGTTCAAAGGCTGTCACAGCTGCACTAAAACAAAAGGCTTGTTGAGACATTTTTCTGAACAGTGAACAACAGAGCAGTCAAATGCCTCTTCAGACACTAGAGCAATGGTAGCGATAGGATTATTCTCAAGAACTAGTTAGGACCTCATTCAAGTGGTCTCACCACTGTAAAGTCAATGTCTGCAACTTCGTAGGCGATGCCAAGTACTGCCCTGGCAGGAGAAGGGGTGTTGTTTTACCCACAGCTCCTCCCAGAAGGCACCAATCCTTCCTGCTGCATGAGCTGGCGATTACGGGAAGTAATATCAAACTGGTGGCAAGAGATGGAGGCTGTAATCACTGCAAGTGTCTCAAGGAGAGACCCGTAAAGGCTGCTGGCATGTTACATGACCTCTCAGTGCTGTTTGCTGCCCACATGTGGGCCGCAATCACAGGGACCCAACACAGGCATCCAGCCACGCACCCCGTCTGGCATTTGCTGCTCTCCCAGCCTGTTCACAACCTCCATCACCCGCAGCTCACCCTCCCCACGCAGCCGTCAGATACCTCGTCCGCTGCTGCACAAAAAGGCAGCGCCCCTGATGCTTTTATTTAACCTTTAACGGTCTGGCACTACAAACTCACTACACATTTGAGCTTACTCATGGGTTTCCTCTTTGGTGAGTTTTTCTTCCTCCCACTTTTTTTTATTTCAACACCAAAGGGAAGAATCCTACTGAAACCAAATGCCACACAGCTTCCACATACACACAAAAATTAAGTAGGTAGCTTGAAATCAAGCAGGGAACAAAAACAATCTGGCCCTAATTGTTTCTTATAAGGGAATAGCAGCCAGCCTGGTATTAGGAATGCTTCTGTACTTTGCATAAGAAAATTAGTGAACAAGATCACTGGGTTTTTGTTTTATAGATCCCCTGTCAGTCAGAGGAAAAAAAACAAAAGGGTGAAGGGAAAAATGTGTTTACTGTATAAAACTCATCATTAGAAATGAACATATAAAATTTAATAGCTTGGTTTAAAATACATTTTCAAATAAAAAACAGCAGGCAAAACCAAAAAAATCAGTTTCATAAAACATACATGACATTGCTGCTACTGTTATAAGACCCGTGTCCCAGAACATCTTATATTGGAAAACAATCGTCAAATTTAGTTCACATACTTCATTAAACAGTAAGAAGAAATAACGTTCATGTCAATTCTACCTCTATGGAGACTCTAAATCTACTTCCCTGACCCTAGACTGAGTTTCTGTAATAAAACTTCCATTTTCAATAAAAATGTGTAAATATATATATGTATTTCTATGTATCACGTTTAAAAAATTCCYTTGCCATAGTAACATTATTCTCTGCAATTCATGAATGGAAGCCCAAATGGCAGGTTCATATCTGCTTGGTATATGTCCAGTTGCTGCTCTGCAGACCATGGATTGCTACATGGGATCGCATCTGTCTGCACAGTCTCTTCAGTGCTGTGCTACAGGCTCATTTCTCTCCTTAGGTTTCAAACCTACAGGCTCCTTCCATGAGCTCGCAGTCCCCACTGTAACCACCCAGCATTGCTCAATACCAGCCCAGGGAGTTCATCACACAAACAGAAGAACACATGGTGCCCAGAACTCAGCAAACCTCGGAGCTGAACAATGAATGGAGAAGAGGGAAGGAGGGGGAATGAACTGGTGTATGAAAGCTCAGGACTGGTCCGAACACAAATCCCAGAATACTATATTTCATGCAAAAATCATTTTAAAAAGAGCAGGGAGGGATTTCAAGTGGACATCTAGTCTCAGCATCAAGGCAGAATCAGCTATACTTGTGACAGTCCAGAGATACGTTCATCCAGCCTGACACTAAGGACCTCCAGTGTTAAATTCCACAGTCTTTCTAGGCAACCTGATCTTGTTGCCGGGGGAGGGGGGAGAAAGAAAAAGGAAAAAAAGCTTTCCAATGTATAACCTGAATTTCTGCAATCTAAGCCCACTACTTCTATTTGCAATGGACTAGGAGAACATTTTCACCCATTTGAAGGCTTTGCTCTCCCCAACCTTTCCTTCTGAAGATGATCCATCACCACACAATTCATCCAATCCTTCCCTCATGGGCCATGTTCTCTAGAGTATCAAGCAGTCTGGCCACTCTCCTGGGATATCAGATAGGTCTGCACCCTGCTTGAAGGGCAGGGCTCAAAACTGGGTACAATACTCCAGCTGAGGTCTTATTAATGCCAAGTAGAGCAAAAGGCTGGTCTCATATTTCTTGCAGGCTATGCTCCTGTTTATACAACTCAGTGTGGCATGTGCCTTCCCTGCCCAAACAGCATCACACAAATGACTGACATTCRGTTACGATTCATTAACTTCCAGATCCTTTCCTACAGAACTGCAACCAAGGCAGTTGGTTTTCAGCATGCATTTGTGCCAATTGTTCCTTCCTGGAAGCAGGATTCCACACTTGTCCTTTTTGAATTGTATCCTACTTATCTGGACCATTTCTCCAGCCTATCCAGATCAACACTGACATCCTAGGCAATGTGGATGCAGCTCTTCCCAGCTCTGCATTGTCTGAAAATTTTATAAACCTCTTTCACTACCCAGATCACTGATGAAAACCTGAGTGATACCAGACCCAGCACTCATCCTTATCTGTGCATGTGATGGTCGCATTCCACCCTGTGATCCAGGTTTTGCCTTAGAGATGAGCTGCCATTTACTTCTTTATCTCTCCCTTGCTACTAATCAGAGGGTGCCTCTATTTCATAAGCACAAACACATGATGAGTAAATACTGTACAATCTACTGCACAGTGGCAGTTTTTGAGGTTTTCAGCAATGCCTGCTGCCAACTGGGACTATACTCAGGACTTCTGCTCCCAGCTGCCCTTTTCTGGTCTCTCCCCCTCAGCTTGATGCCTTGTGATGTACACCAGGAACTGTGCACTTGTCTGCTTGCAGCCCCCATTTCCCTGCTACTGCTTGGCCTACTGCACTGGGATGCRGCTTTCCGTTCTCAGAAGTCTTGCCTGTGCATGTGAAATTGCTGACATCCTAGAACCTTGCACATGGGAACAAACCCATAGGTTCACCTAGCCTGAGCTGCTGTGGCTGGCTGCATTCAGTGCCAGACTCCAGGGAAGGTATGCAGGAGCCTGAAATATGCTGCTACATAATAATTCACCCTCCAGGAGAGTTTCTTTATGACCCCCAGAATCTGAACTCAGGTCAGACCCAGTTTTCAAGTAACCTTGAGTACTGAGATTTCAAGGAAACTGGACGTGCTCCTCTTGGGACCAACCTCTCAGACCCGGACACCCAGATCACCTTTAAGAGTAGCAGTAACACAGCCATTGCAGAGCTCAAACTGGCAGTTCACAGCAGAAGCCAGAACTGCCACAACCTTGCTGTGCATAGGAAAACCCATGTTGAACAAGCAGGTCTCTGTGCATTCTATGAACATACAAGCGTGTGCTCACCTTTGGTGCATGTTAAGGGTTTGTCCRTTTTTAAATAACTACATTAAATATTGTTTTTCTCTGTATATGGCATCCTTTTAGATGGGCTTCATTGTATATAGTCACGGTATATACATGAACACCGTATTTTATATATATTATATATCACTTGTATGTACACATTTACAAACCTTCAAAAATATATTGCACTTATATACAATATAGCTTCATCTGATGAGTTCACACAGTTACTAATGCGAGTTCTTCATAAGCAAGGCAGTTTTACATTCCCCCCCAAATTAACCAAGTGATTTCAGTCTGCCCTGTTCAAGAGTAAACATTATAAAGTCTTTCTCCAACCTGCATGCAATTCCTACTAGTATCAATTAGTAGTTTTGCAGCTGTATCTAGCAGAAAATAGTCCAATACAATGTTATTAGCTGACAACAGGCTCAAACATGGATACGGAATAGATAAATAAGATATCACCACTCTAAAAGGCCACCATCCAGGGGTTTTCCCCCTCCTGTATTTACTAGTGTTTTATACGCGCTCTATTTAATTCCTGATCTTTGCTCTCTCATTTCAAGTGCAAATAAGGCCACGAGCATTACAGTGTTCCTTGGAAAGAACAGAAACAAATGTATTAAGCAAAAACACTGCTCTGATCCCCAGAAGAAGTCAACACCTGGCTATCTTCTGGAGAAGGTGATTAGTGTTTTACCCAACATACTRAATTATGGGAAAATGTTCACTTGAGACCTTCGTTCAAAATCCACAGAGGATCAATGATCTTAAATCTCAGTGAGAGTGAGCTTGTAAGATCCTCCAACTTCTTCAATCTGCAACTGGAAGGTATCTTCATTAGAATAGTGCTTCACAATGTTATCATCCATGTTGACCAGAATTCTAGAAAACAAAAATAAACCAAGAAAATACTAAAGTTCCAAATGTAAAAGTTTACAGAAGTACATTCAATCTCAGAGAACACTGACTTTCCGGAGGTAACTCAGGATCCCTGCTCACACATCTCTGACCCATTAGTTCCTAACAGATCTAGCTGATCTTATCCAAAGTAGCTATCAAGGCTTGCAGCTACTTTTATGATCTGATAGAAAGCATCAAGTCTAGCTCCTGGACCAGGGAGGGAGACTGAGCTCAGAACTGGCAGAAATCCTTTTGAAGCTGGAGGCACTCAGACAACCCTTGGAGCTCTGGTTTGTTTGACTGTTATAAATAATCAGCACAAATCCCTACAGAGTTTGCAGTGAAGCTGCTGATGCCCAGTCACTGCTTTTGCCAGAACAGTCAACACTTGTGTGTTTGTCTGCATATGCAATGTTCACATGGGTTCGCACCCCCCACCATCCCAAGACAAGCTCTCCTTATCTTAGTTAGAGGTTTAGTTAACACCAATTAAAAGCCTTTGCAGCTATTTGGCAATTCTGGCTTGCTAGTTCTGCTCTGAATGCACAGCTCTGCAAATTACATTCCAAAGCTGATTAAAGGACTTATTCCCCTGGCCAGAGGGGCTTCAGGGAAAGGGCTAAAAAAATGAAGTGAGTTCAGAGAACTGCCATGAAAATTAGTATGAGATTAAAAGGAAAACCAAAACCAGACATGTTCAGGAACTCAATCCATTTTCATTACCACAGAAAAGGTAACCAGGGGAGGATGGCCTCTGTGGGGAACAGGTATTTCCTAAGTAGAGTTCTTTCCRATTTATCAGACAAAAGAATAACCAGATCTAATAATTGTAGCCAAATGTAGACATAGTCAGTATAATCAACCATTGGAACAATTTAACAGAGGTTTTAACAGGGTTGAAGTAGGCGCCTTTAAACAAAGCTAACTCTTCCTCTCTCACAAGATCAACTCTGGTTCAAATAGCAATTAACTCAGAAGTCCTATGACCTGCATTTATACAGGGAGTCAGACTACTTATTTCTTTAGGACCTTTCCTGTCTTCTGCTCTATAAGTTACACTGGAACAGGATTAGTACATTTGTATACGCGTGTGTGCACACAATGACATTTGTGCATGTGGAGCATGCGGAGGGATTACAAAGCAGATTTGTCTTGAGGCTTGAAAAAAGGGGTTACATTCTCAGACAGTTGTTGTATAGGTACATACTCACCCTTTTTTACATTTTTTGAAGATTTTTCCTATTTTATCAAAAGGAACATCATACTTGTCAGATATCTAGAACAAAAGAAAGCATTTGTGAAACAAGGAGACTGCTGGCACTGTCTTTCACTATGTAAAGGAACAGTCAAAGGTCTGCAAATCAAAACTACTGCTCCACCCTAAGGCCAATACTAAATCCTGAACTATAACATGAGCACAGAGATGAGAACCCATCCTCTGTGGGGAGTTTGCCAACTTCAAGGCAAAAAAAAAAAAAAAAAAAAAAGTGTTCTAAACCTGGCCACTCACTTTTCATACTGCAAAATGGTCCTAAAAAGAAAAGAAGAAAACAAAAAACCCTACACTGATTCTCATTTTCTCTTGGTTCTCCATGCTCTTAGCTCATTGAAAACCATTTTTAAATTCAGTGTCAGAGAGATCATGTGCAAGCCAGTCATTACAGTGGCCAATACAGGAAAGAAAACAGCAAAGTAAAGAAAAGAACTCTGCTGGTAAACAGAAAAAGATCAGAAAGGYCTGCCTTGCCCAGCAGTCACCTCAGTGTGAAACCACAGCCACTACACGTGGCCCTTGACTGTACAAACCTCCATAATGTCATAAGGTCAGTGTCCTAGGTCTGATTTGCTTTGGCAAACTGCTCTGTCACACTGGCAACAAGCACCAAACCAATAGGCTGGTTCAGGATACAAAGGCACAGGGGGTTTCTCCAAACTACATTTGYGAGCTCTTGATTGCCTGCTTTAAGAAGTCAGAGTGAAACAATAAGCTGCAGCTTCACTTAAGGACCACAGGGAAAGGGAGGACTTCATGGCCTTCATTCCTTCCCCCCAGCAGCCCCCATCACAAGCCTTCCCGTGCTGACAAAGCCTTATGTCCCAGCACAAACAGAAACAGCTCGCAGCTGCTGGAGCTGTTCTCAGCAATTACACATCAATAAATTCTTCTTCTACCTCTTATTCCTCACCCAGGTTTTTTAGGAGAGCGTGATCAAAAAAACTTTGTAATCCAAAGCCCCACACCTAGGAGAATCTCAGGTTACAGAGCCATCTCTGGGTCCCAAAGCTATCAACAATACCCAGCTGTACGGCCCTAAAGCCTCTGTCCTCCGAGCCGACAGGCATTAGTCACAGAAAGAGACAGCCAGAAACGTCAGTTTTGAACTTGCGCCAAACATTACACCATTCCTCAGAGTTAAGTTCTGTATTTCCTTTGCAGTCTTGTAGCAGCAGGGGTAGTGGAAGGCTATTTTGGAAGTCAAGTAGCAGAGAATAATTTCACGCACGTGTGCACAGATACATAAAACCCTTCAAGTACACTGAGAAACTGGGACTTAAGAAGAGCTCTTCATAAAAGAGCTCTGCAAGTTAAGAAGGGAGAGGGGTGGGTACCCAAACAAGGCTTGGAAAGACCAGAATAAACCCATGTCACTGAAGCCATTCTGGAAAGCATTCCATCTTCTAATTAAAATATTATCTCTGACATGAGGGATGTTCAAAGTACGAGTCTGCTAACTGTTTTTGACATAACTAGGAAGAGACCAACAAAGCTTCGTCTGCAATTTAGCCAAAAAAAAACCCGCATGACAAGCAAGCCTAGAAGTCTATCTTTCCAGTATGGAAAGACATTCATTTTGGAGTAATTCAGGTATCCAGTACTCAAGCTTGATCCAAGCCTGGATTTTCAGGAAGCCTGAGAAACATCTTCCTATAAGCTCCTATGACTGCTTGGTKTATAAGGACTGAATAGCCAGGAATTACATAGTCACTGTTTCCCAAACCAGAGTCAAGGAATATAAAACAACCTTATTACTTACAGCTTCCATTAAACCTTTCAGAGACGGTGTCTTCAACATAAGTGCATCAAAGACTTCCTCTGACTCTTTTCGGACATATAGCAACACTGAAAAATAAATCAGAGAGAGGAATTTACTGCATAATGGCTCCTCAAAGATCAGCATACAATAGTGGCTAAGTACAGAGTAATATACATTAAAGATGTCACAGAAAACATGCATAGCTAAGCTAGCTCAAAACACACTTTTGCACATAGAAATACTGCATGTTCATGCATTGAACATCTTTATTTGCAGAACACTTTTGCATTTTTCTATATTTGTTATTTTCTCTATTATTTCATAAAAGGCTATATCTGAAGCACACAAGAAAGCAAAACACAGCGCTTTGAGCCTCTAGGGTCCACCATATGTCACAGGTCATCTGCCATAAGACTTTGCACAATAGAACAATCCAACAGATGCTATCACAGCGAGCAAAGCCAACCTGGCCACCTTCTCATTTCTTATCCTTTATTGGTATGCTCCCCCACTCCTCTTATGCTGTCCCATCTCTCTTCTTCCCCTTGTCATGTTTCAGTAATACTCATACCATCCCAGCTGACACACAACGCAGACTTAGTTTCCTGCTAGGAAGGGAACAAAAGAATAAGAAACCCAATCAGGTAAGCATCCCTAGCATTCTCAAGCTAGGCAAGAGTCACTGTACATAACCATCAGCCTTACTAACAACTGCATTAAGACTGAGGAATAAGTCAGAAGAGCAAGGAAGTTTGGATTTGAACAGCTTTGCTGTCCTTAATCCATCTAATGACTAGGTATTGCAACTTGGATTGTTTATGAGGGTTGATCAGCTACAACTTTGACACACCTGTGACATGAAACAATTATTGGGGTATCTAAGTCGAACAAGGTGAACTCAGGACAGTACAGCAACCTGATGAATCTCAGCTACTAGAGAAGGATTTGAGGGAGGACGACAGCACAAAGCCTCTCAGTTACAACACAGGTATGATGATACAGCAGCCAAAAGAGAGATAGTCCCATAGGTCTCATTTTACGGCTTGCTGCAGCAAGAGAAACCACAAGGTCTCATTTCCTTTTACAAAAACATGAAAAAACAACACACAACCCCAGAAAACCACCAACCCACAACCCTCTATCCTTCCTTATTGGTGTATCTAGATGCAGCCCATTAAGACTGGGCTTTCTAGTTCCAATTTTAGTCACAGGCACAAGTTTAATTCTTGGCTTGGCATTGTCCTTCCACGTGATTGTCACCAGGCAGGTAATCCTCTGCATAATCTCCAAAGGGACCTCATCTCCTTCCATGACACCATGGCAACATCCAATTTCATATCAAATTGCAAAGGCTGACAACACATTTAACAAACAAACAAGCCATTCAGTTTGGCTCTCAACTAGGAATAGCTCCTTTTCCAGCACCATGATAGATGCAATAGTTTTATACCTAGAACCAATTATTGGCATTAATCACTCGGAGTCCTACAGACTGCTTCCAAAGTACTTTGTACTGGATTAGGTGATTAATTTGCTCCCCCACTCTGCCAAGGAGACAGTGTAAAGAAAGAGACACAGAACAGGTAAGCAGTTTACCAAAGTTTAGAGACAATTAGTATCTGGGCTGGAAGAAAAACCCAAGAATTCTCACAAGACAAAAGATTTGTAGAATTTAACTACATCCTGATATACATGATCACTATTACTACTCAAAGCCAGGGGAAAAAAAAAAAAAAGCTAAACTATATTCCAAATTAAATGTAAATGACCCTTTTAAGTCTCACATCCATATCTCCATCATGATGGACCAACATTCCAACAATTCAGTCTTTGAATGAAAAAAAATACCTCTTTTTGGTTCTTCTATTCTGGCCATCTTATTTGGAGTAGTAATAAAATCCTCTTCACCAATGTAAGCCCCTCTCTTCAGGTTGGAGCTGTCATTATTAGGGCAAAAAGTTAGCAGCAGTATAGTTATGGGGACTTAGTCCTCTGACTGGAAGCAAGACTTCAGCAGCCTGAAGTAGTACAGCTCTTACCTTTCACCCTCCAATTCTTCTGAAGCAACAGGAAGGACCTTTTAAAACAAAGAGGAGATTTTCTTGACATAGGCAGGAAAGTGAATGCTGATGACCTAGGTAGAACCTCACGTGGTATTCAGTCCTCTAAAAACATTAAAGAGGGCTCTAAGTTCTACAGAACTAAGTCGCATAACGCAACTGGGGTAGCACAGTCCTGTCAGCAATACTCTTCGATCCCTCTAGGCCCTACCTGTTAATAGCAGCTTAGCAACAGCTTTGTTTGCTTTAAAGATTCACTGGCATAGAACAGCAGCATCAAGTTGTTGTTAAGGGAGAGGGAACCTCTGAACCCATGACAGGAGCTGCGAGGGACAGATGGATGGTCCACCCACCTGACTAAACCATAAGTCCATTAATACATGAGATGGTGGGGAAAAAGAGGCTGTGAGGTAGAGAGCCAGCCAGGATTATAGTGCTAGAAGTTAAGATGCTTCTACCCAAACAATAGCATCATCTTTGTTTTAATAAGCAGATGATACTTTTGCTTAGCATTGTGAAAATTTTATCCAGAACTGGAATTCATTTCCTCTTATTATCTTTCAGCCCTATATCAAATGATACTGCCTCGACCTTCCAAAAGCCAGTAGGCATCATCATTACCTCCTTCCAAAAACAGAATCTAAAAGGGTCCAAAATGCCAAAGATAGAAAGCCAGTTAGCTCTTGTATGTTCCTATACAGGCTGGTACAGAGTCCTCTGACAGAGTCAGTAGTAAAACCTCCATAGACTCTACTATGGAACATACTGTGGATTTTCTCCACTATGAAACATGTGGTAAAGTTTGCCTTGAAGATACAAAGCTTATTCTCAATCCCTGTTAGGAGATTAGGCAATGCCCTTAAAAAAACTAAGATTTATATTATATTAGAGCATGCCAGAACTCTAGACGCAGGAAAGTTCAAGATTTTGAAATTTGTTTGCACTCTGATTTTTTTTCTCCCTTTCAGTTTCTGTCAGCTGGGACTTTCCAGGAATGCTGAGGCAGCCAATTACACAACTGACACACTTGCCAGTTCCATAGTATGGCTTTTCACTGCAGCAGCAGGTTGGAGAGCCCAAGGTCTACATTAGTTCACCAGAAAACTAACAGATTTTACAAGAGGAAACCAGTCTGTAGCTAAATCAAATTCTGAACTGGAGATGCTTTGGAAAATCATTTCAGGTTCAGGGAAATGGGAGCTTACAGGAAAACAGTTTCTTCAGAAAGTGTCCCCCAGCTAACACCAGCCAGTGCCTTTAGGAGAAATGTCTGTCACTCATTTGAGACTTAGCCTGTAACTGTTTACAGCACCACTGCAGACAGTCTGGCATTTCATACTTATACATACACACAGCACCCTAGACTTTTTACAAATACATTCCATTGCCCTCCTCATCCCCACACCCACAGGTTTACATACGTGGGCACCACGCTGAAGATTTGCAAAGTGAACGTCAGGAATGAAAAGGACTGGCTGAGTGTCTAGATCCATGAAGGGCTTGAAGACGGTGATGTCCGTACGCTTGTGTGAGGGAAGCATTGGCACTTTGACATCAGAAACTGGCAGGGGGAGACCAAAGATTGGAATACAGAATAGCAAAGACATCGACAGGGATGTGGCTTTCCTACATCATTTAAAAGGCACGTAACACTGTTGAACAAGGATACACCATGGTCCAGGTCAGAGGGAGAAGCCCCTGTGGTAGAGGAGGAGTTTGAACCTGGGTCTTCCACCAGGTGAGGGCCTGGACCCTGAGTAAACAGCTTGTGTTAGAAATAAGCGGGAGTTTGCTCCCTCTCTTTAACTGGGCTGCTTGACCTTATTTAAATATTAAATTCGGCTGGAGAATTGTCTGACCACTCACCCCAATACAGAATCCCAGGTCTTCCATGTACCAAGTGAATTTTCCAAACAGAGGGTAAAAACAAGTCCCCATCTCCCCCCTCTTCTCCCTATCCTTTCTCTAAAAGGGTCTCTGAATTTTCCAAATGAGAAAGGCAGAAAGACAACAAACAAGGAGAAAAACTGCATCCCGCCTAGTTCCAGTTGGGAGTCTCACAACAGACAGTATCACAAAAGCATCATCACATTAAAGAAATGGTAGTAAATACTGCATTTCTTGTAAGATGCAACATTTAGAGTTACATTTCAATTCCACCTTTTCAAGTTTTAGGTTTTTGTTTGTCTCATCATTCATCCAAGTCACCCCAAGCTGCTGCTAGACCCCAGTTCATCCCCACTAGCCCCATGAGGATGAGCGCCGGCTCCCATGACATGCAGGCTGAAGTGACAGAATGCATGAAGCTGACAGACTTCACCCATAAATCCCCATCTGGGAGGGAGGCAAGGATGCCCAAACTGCAGCTCCTACAGACCACTGTCACACTTCAAATGCRCTCATGTCAAACTGATCCCAATTAAAGACCTCCATTAATTTCCACCAAGTGGAAACATTTAGATTTTGGGTTAAACCAACCGCAAACAAAACACTTCACTTCTAGTGTTCCCAGTGCAGCCAATTTTTCCTTGCAAAACTCTGATTTCACAAAGACCAATCGATCCCTGTAAAAATAATTTTGATTAAAAAAAAAAAAAACCCCACACACCCCAAAACCCACCAACTATTTCTACTACTAATCCACATGCACATGGTATTTTTGTTCCTGGAAGTGGGTTTAACAGCTTATGGCTTAAAACAATAAAAAATYCCCCCCCATGCAAGAGCTAAGCTGCATTGGACTGTACTTTCCAGGAAAACAAAGGTCACATCAGGCTAAGCCCAAGCCTAGGAAATTCACACTGGAAAGCAGCTTTTGTAAAACTGTAAGACTGGAAATCACTGTTGAAACTGTTTGCCCTTTTCAGGCATTACACAAAGTGCTGTGTGCAGTAATCTTTTGGGAGTCATTTGGGACTACTACGTTTGTGAAATGCTAACATTGTGCCAAACCCACCTTTTATGATGTATGGGGGCAGGGGGAGGGGGGACAGAAACCCAGCCCTTTCTGCAACTTTCCTTGAGCAAATTGGTTCCCTTATAGCATTATCTTCTTCTGAAGCTGCTCCAGCAGCTGGTACCTGCTGTGTCAGGAAAATCCTGCTCAGCAAGCTGTGAGGTGAATGCTTGCTGAACCAGTTGGACTGTTAATAGCACAGTTCTGACAAGCACACCAAGCAGAGCACGGGAGAGCACGCACCTGCCCCGTGCAAAGGAAGAACAGGGAGATGCACTTTCCTCTAAGCAACTCTGTTAATGAGTAACTAGTCATCAAAACACAGAATCTGTTGGAGTCAAAATACAAAAGCTTCATCCGCAGCAGCTACAGGAAAGATGCTTGAAACGAAGTAGCTCAACAGCCTTTATGACCTAAGAGTGCTGCAGCCTCCACATCACTTTGACACATCTAGAAACTATTTCTATTGAAATTATTTAATAAGGACCATTTTTCTCTAGAAGATTGAGCACAGGGCTGGGAGATGAGGGGCTCAGTCCAAAGTCTGCTGCAATCTTGCTGCACAGCTGTAATCACATTTTTAAATGAAGTTAAAACTAAAGTTTAGCATCAATCTGGAAACATTTGGAACAGTTCTAGTTCTTGCTGACACCCGAAGCTGGGGGGGCTTCAACAGTTCCCAAAAATCTCACCCTCACCATGTCACTTCAGCTGTTATAATACATACCCTAAATAAATAGGCAGCAGAACCCTGTTTTGGACAGAGAGAACTATGTAGAAGTGAATACTAAGTGACCCAGTATGTTGCAAAACACAATTTATGGCTCCATAAACAATGTCTTAAAGCAAAAATTATTCCATAGGGGGTAAAGATTGACTTATTTTTGAGAGAGCTACTGCACAGACTATTTGTAACTAAAATGAGATAAAACATTTAAAATACTCATAGAATAATTTCTACTTACAGGCATTCAGTTGAGAGCTGGGGTCACTGCACTTGCCTTTTCTTTTGCTTTGTTTTCGTTCTTCATCCCTGATCTTCCTCTCTGCTCCCTGCCAGATGAGATTAAGGGAGAAGGAGAGAGAAGGTCTTTTCAGTTTGTTTTTTGGCTGTACAGACAAGAACAGCGATCCTTCCAGAGCCACATTCATGGAAGTCAGCTCCACGGCACCTGAGCTTCATGTTAGCCAGAAAAGCCATTACTGAGATCTGTCCAGTGTTTTTTGAAGTCTTGTCATGTAACAAAATCCAGCAACCATTTCCAAGATGCAACCACTGCTTTTCTTTCAAGCCAGGCAGGGATACGACAACAAAAGATACCCACAGCTTTAACAACTGTCCACACACGGGATAAAACATATCTGAAGTGTTTAAGTGTTTAAAACAATAAAAACCTGCAAGTTCTCTCTAATTAGAAAGTTCACTAAACAATCATTAAATCTTGATCTGTAAAAATCAAGCCACACATGGACCACCTCYCCTCGTAAAGCTGCAAAATACTTACCTGCATGGTGCCGCTGGAGCCAGTGGAAGCTGTACTAACCTTCACAGATCTAAAGCTATAGACATTTAAAGTAAGTAAGTTTAAAGTAAGCATTACTTTTTCTCCTTTTATCAGTGCCAGGCTCCTGTGGAATCCACAAATACCTAACYGGGTTCTTGCCTACATAGTTCCCAATCCTCCAAACCAAACAGCAATGGGGAGAGAGACATATTTTCTGCAAGGCACAGGCAGTTAATTATGATGGAGGGGAAGAGGGAAGAATGTTTTGTGTCTGGGGCAATGGATGGTAATTCCATATGCTGGAATCACACTTGTTCCTCCAGTTCTGCACAGGCCTCCTGTGTGACTCTGGGTCACATTGCCAGCTGCATGAGGTGATAAGCCCATAGYAGATCCCTACTTTGCAACCTCCCCTACCAGCAAGGCTGCAACATCTCAGCCTGACAGCAGAAGGAGGTGGCAGAAAGGCCAAGTTTAGCTGCAGCCCTATGTTTTCTATCTTTCACATGGAAAGAAGAAAATTCTGCCACTCAAACATTGTGCTACAGAACATCACCATCTTGGTAGTGGAGAATATACAAAACACCAACACTACGCATTTCAGGAAAACCTCCTTGATCCTCCCACGCCACACAGTCAGTCTTGTTTTAAAGTCAACTTATTCCAGGTTACAGGGGCCTAGGGAAGAACATTTCAAATCTCACATGAAAAACAAAAGCCATGTTTTGATAATAGGCCTTTCTGCTACATCTAGCACAGTCAGCAGAGCCTAGCTTGTATCTGATCCTGGCTCTGTCAGCGAGTTCACAATTACAGAAAAAAATAAGCTAATAAAAGTTTTCACAACTTCATCATCTAGAGGATGGTCTACAGCCTGGAATGCAAGATTTCACATTCTTGTCAGTATGTTAAATGCCGCAGGTGATTTTGTTTTTTGTTTTTGTTTTTTTTCTCCCTCCACCCTCCCTCTCAAATCTCTGGTTCTGTAACAGATTCTTGGGCTGCAAAAGGGAAGCTGCAATCTGGAGAGCGCTGTCATTCCTCCCTCCCCCAGAGAAACCCAGCTTGATAAGCAGCAAGTACATGCAGAGATGGAGCAAAGCAGAGTCACAACAGCCAAAATGCACAGTCAGACCCAGGGTCTTCAGGGCACCGTGGGTTACCTGGCTTCATTACACACTGCCTAAGACAGACTTGCTCTGAAGATGGGAGAGCTGCTCTCAGGCCCTGCTTTACATTCACTTTGGCTACAGCTCTGGCACTCAGCCTGCAAACAACTGGGTGAGCAGTTGTGGTAGCCTTCCAGGTGGCCTGACTTGGAGGGCTCTTCTCAGCAAGCAGCTCACAGCATACCTGCAGCTGAGCCACCAGAAAGACTGCCAACAGGGCAGAATAGGAGAGCAGAGGCTTTTTGTCCTCCAGTGAAACAGCCGGACTGCCTGTCAGTGCGTTTGATGTCTCTACATTTGAGAAAACAGCCAGGGTGTTTAGCTGGCAGGGAAAAGTCACTGCAGGCAACTTCCACTCCTAATACTCTCCCATTCATGGAAACTAGGGCAAAGGGGCTTGAAGACGTGAGGGTGTCAGGGGACACCAAACCAAACAAGTCTCATTACAGCACAACACTATTGGAAGCAAGCTGAGCTCATGACCCACAGCGTGCAGGCTGCCCCAACACTGGTGGAGGCAGACGCTGAAAAAGCAATGCTTTTCACAGATCTGCAGGACTGCAGCCTTGAAGTCTTGTTTCTTCGCTGTTGGGTTCACTATGTAGGTCAGACAGGARAAGGACTGCTGTAAGGGAAGCTGCTCTTTACAGAAGCTTTAGCAACTTCTAGGATACATTTACTGGGCTGAGGAAAGCAGGACAGAGGGATTTCCCTCCTCTCTTCCCCTCATCCCACTGGGGCAGTGTAGCATGCATTTTGCATCATGCAACAGAAGAGTCTACATTATTACGCATCAACTGCTGTCTCCAGCCACCTCACAAGACTTCTCTCCTCCCCGTAACGCCTCACTCTCCTGTTCTGACCATTTCCGAATACCTCCCAACAGCACTGTCTATTGCTGTAAAAATAAAGACAGGTCCTAGAGGAGAGGCACTAGCTGTGACCCATGAAACCCTGTATTCAATCCTCTCCTCCCTGCATGGTGCTTAGCTGAAACACCGCTTATACTAGAGAAGGAGGTCTCTCCCTGGGACAGGTCAGCCCCTTCTCTGCATCTCCCGGGTACTGTCAGGCCAAACCTGGACCAAGCTTGTGCTGTAACTTGCCAGACAACACTATTACACTCAGATCTCTTCCCAGGCCTCAAAACCACCTACAATTAGAGGAGAGACAATCCTCCTGGGCACAGGTAGACCCACTTCTATACAGAGAGTGAAGGGGAGAGAGAAACACACAAAAATACTTAGGCTCAGGGGCAGCAGCCAACAACCAGAAACAAGCAGTAGCAGTTCCCCTTCCCCAACTTAACCCAAGCATGGGAAAACTCTTCCTTCACTCCATTCCTACGCAAAGGCCACCACATAACATTAACCAAACTGTCTGACCTTCTGTTAGATACTTATTGATTTGTGCATAAAAGCATAGCCTGTAGAAGATTGTCTTCCAGTGTCCGGGTTCAAAGGCAGTTCAAGCATGCAGTGTAGAGCCAGCCTTAATAGACAAAAGATTAGAACGGGTCTGCACAGAGCTGTTGGATTTAGGTGGCCACAGTATGAGCATTTTGTGCTGTTTTTTCAAAACAGACCTCCACAGCATATAGAGTTGGCTCCCTGTTAATAAAACAGGGATAAGCAGCACCTCTACAGAGAAGAGTGGCAACATGAGGACAAATATATTAAGGATTGCAATATGTGTGGATACTATAGTAACGATGGTCCTATAAGCATTCAAGATAAGCTGACTGATTATTTCAGATTCCAAGCCGGGCTGTTGCTGGAAAACGTCTGCTCTTTCTGAAATGCTAATACTCTTACACAAGTCTGAAGAGGAAAGCCACCATTAGGGTTTGTGGGTCAGTATCTGCAGTTGTAGGAACACAGGGCTGCTCACTGGAGCACTCCCCCAGTGCCAGACTGGGCATAGGGCATTTGCAAACAGAGCTTGATCCAACATGGTGACAAACAGCATTCAGCTTGTCAGCCTCTGTCCCTGGCCCCCACTGTCTGGTCCAGGCCGGATCTGAAAGGCCACAAACTTCCACACCATTTCTATAAAAACAATGGTGCAGAACCATCAGGCATCCACCTCATGTTGACTGCATGCTCACAGCATGCACAATAGGCAGATTAAATACACAAAAGTAATCTTCCCTTGCCCTCCCCTTCCAATTCAGGTCAAATTGGCAAAGTACCCTGGGGAATAGAGCAGGAAGAAAGGTAAAAATCCGAAAGGAAAATACGGGATACTGTGGCGTTACTGCTTCACTGAACTTGTTGAAACTTATGGTATAGATTCAAATAGTTTCCTTTAAGCTATGTACTGACTACACGTCTGCCCTTTTATTAACCAACTTGCCTTATTAGAAGTGGCACAAGCATGTTAGTAATTTTAGCACCATGTCAGAAATTGACTGGATAACTTATGAGTAAAAGACCCCCCCCCTTCCCCAAAGCAGGTCTACACTCACTAGTATTCTAATGAATAAAGTTTGATAACACATGCAAGACTCCAAGATAATCAAAGAGCTTTAGATGACACACACTGATCTCCAAGCTCACTTTAAGGGAGGGGAGTGGGGGGCAAGAGACCTACAAGACTTGGGCCTGAAGAACATCTGTGAGACCCAAGTCTTGTAAGCCTCTTTGTATTATAAAGAAAAGAAGAAGGAAAAGAAGGAAAAAAAAAAATCAAAACCCACCACACCACAGAAAGACTGGCAAGTCTTTAAGACTGGGCCTATCTACATGCAAGATGGGGGAGACACCATGACAGAAGAGCAACAGAGAAAGGACAGCAACTCGAGAAAAACATTCATAACACTCCAGTAAATTCCTGGTAGAATTCATCACAACAGGAGACTTCTCAGAAGACATGYGAAGGAAGATGACCAAGGAACTTTATACTGAAGACTACAGGCAGCTTCTCCCAGCCATGAAGGAAAGCAAAGAGACCTCTTTAAAAACATAAAGATGGACAATAAAACTTGGCAGAATGGGTCAATGGGATGCTAGAGCAGAGGCAAATTGGAGAGGGCTCCATTTTGGGATGTAAGCAGGGGCAGAGCAATGGCTTTGGGAGACTGACCTTTGCAGCAGTGTCCTGGGGGATGACACTGCAMAGTAGGCAACCAGTGCAAAGCTAGCACAGGAATCAAGAGGGAAGGTGATAAGTCTGGCTGAGAGCTGCAGCTGCATGGAGGAGTATTAGAGATCTCACTTGTGAAGAGTCCTTTTAACAAAGACAGTCTGGATGCAAAGACTGAGAAGCCCTAATCAAATATGATGCCAGCAAAACAGGAAGCCCACATGGTTCCCGGAGATCAAAAGAGGGACTGGGGAAGTTGGGGGCAGTGGTCATCCCAGCTTAGAAAGATCTTGGTTGTTCTGGAAATAGCAACACTGCACATTAATTGCTCTGGTCCTTCAAAAGTCTGCTCAGATGGGAACAGGTTACAAAGGCTGGAAAAATAAGTGTCCTTTCTTTGCAAACCTAGTTAGGCTTCTACAACTGCTTCCAGCTCAGCTCCTGCTGTGCTTCTTTCACAGCATCAGGTGATCAGTATCTCTGGAAAAGGTGTCTGTTCTCTAGGTGCTAAACAGAGCAAAGCAGTCAAATTACAGCACCCACCTAGCCTATAAATGGGCTTCATTATACTACTTCTGTGTCTCACAGGGGCACAATGAAAACAGTAACATATTCCTGTTTGCAAGATGTGCAAAGCTTTTTTCTTTTGAAAATGAACATTGTAAGAACACACAAAGAAATATGAAAGGAGCCACACAATGTAGCTTGGGCAAAAATGAAAGTCTCCATTTGTTCAAATCAATTGCACTGATTTATCCGTCTGCTGAAGACTAACTCTGTAGAGTCTTCTGGTGTCTGGAGCACCAACATTCACTGTCTTCCTCCACTGACTGACCTTTCTCCAAAGTCAATGTTGACACGGTGCTCAGAAACGTTTCTCAGTGCTCCAACGTTTTGAGAGCAGTAAATTTATCTGAGGTCATCTTAACATCTCCGAGTCAAACAGAAGGGGTTGAAATTTTTCCTTGCAAAGGCTGAACACACAGAGTTTTCAATGAGCCAAAACAGTAAGTGGCAGAATAAGAAAGGGGTAAAAGTCCTTTAAATTGGGGAACAACCTTTCCTAAAGTGTAATTGCAGACTGACCCCAACCTTACCTTGTCACAGAAGACTTTAATTTGGCAGTAGGCTCTGTGGACAGGTTTGTTACTTCTGTTATTGTAGCTGTAGGTGTCGATTTGAAGATTCAGGGGCAGACCTTTAACCCCCTTCTGAGAGGAAAAATCTGTGCTGAGGCAGTTCACAGAAATGAAGACCTGCAGAAGAGGAAACAGGTACCCATCAGCAGTGACGCACAAACACCTGGCAGGCCACTGAGCAGCAGACTACTCAGCGCTGGGATCTAAATGCTGGTCTGCATCACTATAAGTAGGACCTCCTGAGCTATCAGACAAAATCCACAAAAAGCAGCACTACATTCTTAATTCTTTATATAAACCAGTCATTAGAGGGAACAAAAAACACTTTGCCAGAGTGAATTTAAACAAACTGCCACACTTCACAAAGACCTCCACCCAGCTTTCCTAGATACTTCTGCCCAAGAGATCTCATTTGTCACGATCAAACATTCAGCAACAGAAATCCTCCTACACCCAGGCTTCACTGGCCGGTGTTTTACCATCTTGCTATGAACACAACCAGACTTAGAACAATTTACATTAATCTGGACAGAGGAAAACAAACTTAGCTCTGTGAGTGCAGCTTAAGCTTGAAACTACTCATCTGGTCTTTTAAAAATAATATTAACAACTATTATATAATATTAGACAAGTACTAACTTTAAACACAGGAACAAGTCCATTACTTCAGTGGAAGAGCTCCTGGACTTTACAGTTAAAAACATGAACATCAACTTGAATATTCCTCAGTAAAACCTACAATATCCTGTTGATGTTCAGAATAAAAGGGAGAAAGTAATATTTTCATTATTCTAATAAAAAATTGAATTATGGAAAAAATTAATTAAGAGTGATTTTCAGCATGTATAATTTCATTTTCGTAATTGCCTGAAAACCCAGAGAACGAGTTTTGCACTGCTTAAGAGGGAAGAAATTTTCTGATGTGGATATGAACAGCTAGACCAGAGTACTTTCTGTCCAGAACATGTACTTGCATTGTGTCAAGCTTTCTCCCGATGCAATGCACATTATAGGCATGTCTCAGAAGAAGCTGCAACAATTAATTACCAGGAATTTATGAGCTAAGCTCATCCCAAGACCTGCAATGGCTCCTCTCCTCTATGCCTCAAGAACAGAGGCTGGGAACTCATGCCTCAAAAAAGCGAAGCCTTGGGAGCCAGAAGTATCTTCTCAGAGATTTTGCAGGAATAATGTCCCATCACCTAATTGCTCACTTATTTTGCATTAAGCACCAGTTTGACAGTCACAGCAGTAAATCAGTGCCACCTTCTGGAACCCTTCTAGTATTACAGAGTCTCAAAGTAGATTTTGAAACGCTTACAGGTTTCATTTCGATTTGTGGTTTTGCCAAGCGCTTGTCATGGGCTTCTTTGCACAGGTTCTACAATGTCCTTTACACATTTTAACAAAAATGGGAAAATGGGAATTTAATAACATTCATCAGGTTAGTGATATAAGCTTTTCTTTTTCTTTTTTTTTTTCTTTCCATACAGTATTATAAAAAGCAAAAAGAAAAAAAAGAGTGTTGTAAGATAGGCACCTTCCCTCTGAATGTTCAAGATTCATATGCAACTTGCAACCCCTCTGCGCATCACATACACCAAGTTTGCATTCCCAGTGCAGCTACCCAAGTCGGGAGCTGGTGTACACAAACAACTTCTCGCAGACCTGAAAACACCCCACTGTCCCACTTGAGCCCCACTTGAATGGAGATAAATTGAAACGTGTGAAATAATATCTAATAAAATGTCAGTACATCACACTGGCAGAAGCCTTCCCCCCCACAACCATGACTATCTGCATTTCAAGTTCTACAGCCCAAGATGTGAAACTGCATGAAAAGCAACCAGGGCTGAAGCAGTACCTAAGGTGAGCAATCGTTCAACACTCATTCTGCCCACTCGCCTTCCCGCTTGCGTGTCAACATCCTAAAAACCTTGTTGTTTTAAGGCAACGCCTCAACYTTTTTGAGACAAGTAAATACATCACAGTCACAGTCAGGAAAATTATTTTAAAATAAACTCAATCTTCAACAGACTAATCCAGATGAGTGCTTTGCCAACTTCTACTCACCCCCTCCCCTTTTTATTGCTTTCAATTTTAAAATGGCATTTTGCTTGCAGCACTGGCACACCTTAGGGGAAAGCTTCAAGGAGTCTGTGGAGCTGCTTTCACCCTTTTCAGAACTGTGTAATCAGATATGCACAGCYTGAATAATAGTGTTTCTTGAGTAGGGGTTTTGTTTTTTTAAGAGCCTCAACTCTGATGTTTGCATGTTTTTACATTTTAAATTTTAATTTTAAATGTATTTACCCATAATGACTATTCACACACAGCCCTTATATCTGTATGAAAAAAACCCTCTGTTCTTTAAAACATGCATGAGCAGCCACTCCAAAAGGCTTAACACAGCCTCAGAATTTCTGAAAAGTGTCTTCACTGGAGTTTCACACCACTGTACTCCAGCATACTCAAAACAGCACATCAGTTATCAGTTCCCTAGGACACAGTGTCGCTTCTCTTTTGGAGAATTGAGGTCCAAGTTTTCAGCCTTCTCTACATCCTGGTGATAGCAAGGTTCCCTGCAGCCTAGGCGTACCAGCTATGCAAAGCATGTAGAGCACTCTAGGCTAAAGGTAGGCGCTTTGGTCTCAACATGAGATACATGCTATTACAGCAGAGCTGCATGGGTATCCCACGAGAATTTGGGATAGTCTGTCAGATGACAAAGATTATCCTCCTACTTTAAATTCTCCACATTTGATTAGTTCTGGCTTTAAACAGCTGACTTAATTTTAATTCTATTTTAAGTGTTCTGGATTCTAGGCAGGAGATGACAACTAAAACCTGATCACCTCTTGTGTACCTCTCTGAAGCAACAGAGACCCAGCCCGTCTTCACCCGTTCATACAAAGGCATTTCAGTTCAACAGATCATCTACTTCTCCCCATTCATCCTGTGACCCCATGTCCTTTTCTTGAGCGTGAAGTTGCCTCAAATTCTGCAAAAACAGAGTTTTAGAAAACAGCTTTTCCAGTTTGGGCTACAACAGTCTCTGCCAGGCGCTTTTCTTGAGGAAGATTTGATTTGCGTTCTTAAAGAAACGTAAGCCCAAGTTACTGAGCCAGCTACATCCCCACCCCAAAATTGCCAGAAGAAAGAGAAACGTAACCGCAGAAGTTGCTCTGCGTCTTCAGCCTGCTGAGCAAGATTCCTTTTCATGTGTCCAACCTATTTTTCTAAGGGCAGTTCCGCATTCTCAGCTATATTAAGATCTGTTGTTACTTTAAAAAAAAAAAAAAATTTTTTTTTCATCTCGCCTCCCAAGATTCAGCATAAAGACAGCACTTAAAAATAGAGTTTTATCAAGCCCAAGCACCTAAATATGAGTCAAACTCTCAAAAGTTAGGGAGATTTTCTTTAAAATGGAGATTTTTTTAAAGGATTAGAAACCTATTCTTGAGTCATTTTGCTTGCTTGGCAGTTAAGCCTTTAGTCTGTATTTGAATCATATTTCCAGGCTTTTCTCCCCAGTCAAAGCCAGACTTTGGCGCTGTTTTCTCTCTCTCTATTTATTTTTTAATGAAAGCTGAGATTCTCATCAAGACAAATGGGTCCACAACAGCGGGGTTTGAGTTAAAACACCAAACAGTATAAAACCTGAGCTGGCAAGGGCTTGAGCACCCTGCTAAAGTCCCACAGCTAGCAGTATTCACCCCAGCACACTACAGATGCTTCTCCACCTAATAGTCTCCTGACACTACATTCAGTTTCCTGCAGCCTTTGGGGTAGGTAAGTAGCAACCCAGCTTTAAACAAAAGGAAGAAGTAAAGCAGAAGGATTGCCRTAACTCTTCTGAGATCATCATGGAAGCCATTGTGGGAAGAACCCAGACCTCATGACTTCCTGCTCCGAGTTTTAACCACCTGACCACTCACACCCCTCCGCTCATAACTCGAAAGAAACGCACTGTGCCTATGTTCAAATCTACAAGAAACAATCTTCAATTTTAATAATGCAGAAAATTAATCCGGCAGCTCTGCTGTATGCCCTCAAGGAAGGGCAGCAGAGACAGCCAAGTTCTTTCCACACAGCACCTTTTTCTAACAAGATCTGCCTTTCAAACAAACCAGGAAAAACAGGCATAATTAAAGGGCAATCAAAGCGCTGCAGGAACCTCGCTGTCAGCAAGATGAAAGATGCCTTTTTTAAATGAAGGCTTGCATACCCAAATCTCTCCTCCTCAGTTTATCTTGGACGCCATGCTCTTTTGTCACGCAAAGAGCGCCAGCAATTTTGATTTAGTCCAAAGGCTACGTATGCAGAAGCTTTAGATGAAACGTCACCTTGTACAGTCTCTTCTTACTCACTGAAAAGTAACGTTGAAAAGGAACCATGTGTAGGAACACATCAGCAATATCTGGGGTTGCCATAGGCAATGGCCAGGAACTCAGATGGGTATTAGCACACCATATTTCAAAGCCTTGGCCAGTCCCTGTCCAACAGAGGCACAAGTAAGACCTGAAGTAAAAGCCACTTAACAGATTGCCTTGTTATGCAGTACTTGAACATCCTTCTGCACCACTGTGATAAGTAAGACCCTACACAGATGGTCTTTGGGACTATTTGAGTCCAACCATCTTTTCCTCATGGCTGTATTTTCAACAGAATACAGCTAAATTGAATTCACCTCTTTCCATATACCTCCACTGTATTTTTATACCCAGAGGACAAAGACACTACTYCATAATCCAAGTACATTTCTTATTTAGATAAAATTTCAGCTCTTTTCTAGTACTCCCAAGTAGGCAAAAAGCCCCTCATTTTAATGTTATAGTTAGCTTAAAATTGTCAGGATGATTTTGAATTGTTGTATTTGGACAGAACATGACGTTTGGAGTTCACAACACACCAGCCAGGAACAGATTAAACTGTGATGAGCTTCTTTTTAAGGAATGCAGTTAGATGCTGTTTTTCTTGACTTTGCCTAAGTAATTTCAATGTTCTGTCCAACAACACAATAGGCAAAGGGATTCCTGTGCATCCCAGGACTATTTCCGTAATACATGGACACAATCCCAGCCTGTGGACAGATTACCACACGCATATCCTACTCAGAGCCAGCCTGGAGCCTCATGTGGTCCTCATGCAACGGGATCCATTGGATCTATGGTGCACCTCCCTTTGCTCTCTCTAGGAGCAGCAAGCTCATGTCTGTGGTCTCTGGCTGGGAAAGGCAGCAGTCCTTGTACAGCTGACTTTATCTATGCGTTATTCTCACTTTTTGCAGGACATAAGGCCACAGAGCCCCTAAACTGAGCCAAACTAAAGTGGAGCCTTTAACACTTATCCACCAGATTAAAAACCAAGGGAACGCATCAGGGAAAGGACCTAGACCTAAGTAAAAAGAGTTTGGGTATGGACTAGAGGACTCGAACCAGCTTCTCCTCTGCCTGCACCGATTCCCTCAGAAGACGGAGATGTGCACTGTCGAACATGACAGAGGTGGAAGCTAGACAGCTATCACCACCACATGCACAACCATCACCCATCATAACGCAACTGAGCTGCCAAGAGGAATTCTGGGAATGTTAATGTAAAGCCCGACAGTTGCCGGTCTCCTGTAGATGCGTGCAATTCAGGGGTATGCCACCATTTGGTTACAGCCCTACTTGCTGGCTAGTTGAAGGAGCAGCTCCAGGCCCAAATTCCACACACAACTCATTTATCAGCCATCCACTAAAGAAAAATTACCCGGAAGCTCAAGGGTTGTTATTTGAATGCTGATGGCCCAAAGCATGTGGTTTGCTCTAAAGGCTTTGACAAATATAAACATAAAAGGGAAAAATAAAGGGTCTTCTCTAAAGATATGTCCACATGGATGCACACAAGATAGGCCTTAACACGCTTTGTCTGTGCTGCGAGCTGGCTGGATGCAAATCATCTCTCACCCAAAAGCCTTACAAAACTGTATCAGTGCCACTCCAAGCCCTTCTGAGAGGCAGGGCTGTCAGCTTGGGCACTGCATTGTGCTAACGCAGCTATGTGGCTTCCAGGATCAGAGCTGGGTCACGGCCAGGTAGCTTGGAGTGCAGACAGGGCAAGCACAGGTCTGCCTGCACACATCCACAAAGGCATGTCCTAAGAAAGCAGTGCTGGGAACACAGTTCTGTCAAAAAAAGAGCTTGGTACAGATCWCCTGAGAGGTCACTAATCTTACTGCTCTCACATTCATTTCTTCACCTCCCACATGCACCACAGGTTTTGCATCAGTGGGAGGCAAGCCAGGAAACAGAGATAAAAATTGGGCAACTTATGCACCTGTGGGCTCCCCAGCCACCTCCTGCCTTTGGGATCGGACATTCCAAATAAGGCTTGTCTGCCAGATCTGTGATAGAGCTGCATCTGTTCCAGCTCCGTTCTGGGGGAGCCGAGCGCCATCCTGCTCAGAGTCTGTGGAATTAGTTTGCATTTAAACCTCCAAAGCTCAATTTGGGTGACTGACACAAAACACATCGCAGGTTCTACACCATGCCAAGGAATGCAGAGTGGGAAATATTACCCATTCCCAGATAAAAGAACATCCTCATAGCAAGTTCACTCCATCAACAAAACAAAAATGAATGGTAATGAAAGGAAAATACATAGTCCTGCTCACAAAGAGCAATGCAGATTGTTATTCCAACATGTTCTGAGGCAAGGGAATACATGAATGTCTCTGTTCACAACACGTGGGAAACACAGGGACAGAGGTTCCCATTCCTAACAATGCTTTTTCCCCACCCCATGCTCCAATAAGATAAAGATGCAAGCCAGGTGTCAGCTTTTGTTGGTTTGGTTTCAAAGACAGTAAAAGCAACAGGTTGGCAAAGAAGCAGCAACATGGAAAAATAGTATTGAAAGACTTAAGTCTACAAGAGCACAAGAAGTGTCTGAAATTGAAGTTTTGCTATCAGGCTCAAGAGGAATTGAGAGGGGAAAAAAAATCTCCCAGTTTTCCCCATAGAAAAGATAACTTTAGGAAGATACCCTTTTTGTTTCTGTTTTAAAAATTATGCTACAAGTTCTGCAGTTGGCTGGAAGACCAGAAGGATGGCAGAGTTTAGGACACCAAGTCCAGAGGGGGGAATCACATTAGCTGAAAAAAATGCTTCTAATTTGCAACATTCAAAAGCAAGGACAACATATGCTTGTCCTTAGAAAACCCAAGAGAGAAAATGGAAGGGTCTGTATTAGAGGCARGTAAGCAATATTCGCTTTGGACTTTCCTATGTCACTACTCCAAATGTTATATGTACTTGTRCCTCAAAGTACTTGCGGTCTGTAGTCTTGGCTTCAAACCAGTATCTTTCTTTTAAGTATGTTTGACTCATCACATTTCATAGTTTCATTTCCAACTAACCAAACCTGTACCTCCTTAATGCTGCTGAAGGTGGCAACACCTTATTTAATRAGACATATGACTGCTGTTTCATTACAATGGCATCCATGTAAATACATGCAATATTCATCAATCAAAAGCTAAAATTCTTCCTACAGTGAACACCAAACGCAGTTTATGCTAGAATAAACTCTTAAAATAAATCAGTGCTGTACAGCCCAGTCTCACTTTAAGTAATAGCAAGAGATACACCCTCTCTAAAAATTGAGCTCACCTGAATGACAAAATCCTGCCCAAGAACTGCAGTCAGTATGCATGAGAATCTGCCAAAAGACCACCTTCATTGGGCAATCTGCTATTTCAAAAGACCAACCCAAACTAGCCTCAGATTACCTTAATACAGGACTGTTTCATCTTTCTTGGACAAAAAAAAGAAGCAATATTTAATTGCTCTGTCATTCAGGGTGTCACTTAGAGATGTTCCAGCACATTCTCTTCAGTAGAAAGAGCAAAAAGTTCTACCACAAGGTCCTCCATCTCTAAAGGCTACTGTTACACCCTCACTACATGTCCCTTTTGAGTAGAGTCTTTTCCACACACAGTGCTTCCAACACTTTTTTTTTTTTTGGGGGGGGGGGGTGGAAGGAGTGGGAGAACACTAGAGCCCTTAATGTGCAGTGACATCATCTTTGGCTGCAGTCCCACCAGCCAGCCTAAAGCGAGCAAGATAGACGACCTCCATGGGGCACTTCTCTGGGAGCTGCAGGAAGCAACACCATGTCTCAGAGGCAACCCAGGAGGAAGCATGGAAGCAGTGCTCCAGAACAACAGCAGGGTCCTTGCATTGTCAAAACTGCAAAACCTGGCAGAGGCACCTGTGATCACTGTAAAGATGATTTTTTGTGTTCTGCCCAATTTTTTTTGCCCAGTTGTGCCTCTCCTAGATCTTCAGCTGAAGAGAGAAGCAGTAGAGCTGCTGTCTAATACATGTAACCAACACCTGCCAGCCACTCCTGAGGAGGGGAGACCAGCACCAGAAAAATCATCCTGCACCTATCCAGCTTCATGTAGAACTGCTCCTAGGTGAACATATAAGCCTTTCTGCCTCTCACCTGGCATAAAAGCATGCTGGCTTGCCTTGTTCAGATACGAGGCCCTGGCTGAACCAGGGTCTCACAAGGCAGAAGCTCAGACAGGATTTGAGCAAAGCGGGATCCAGCAAAGCCAGTTATTCCTGGGGAAACTGATCTGTCCAGATTGTTCAACTGTCACTGACCTGAGAGCAGGTCATGTCCCCAGGCCAAAGTTAAGAGATAGAGAATTTGCTTCACAACCTAACCGGTAACACAATAGAGCTAACAGGACAAAGGCCAATGTTACGAATAGAGTAGCAGGCAACACTTAGGTGGAAGCGTACATTTACCACGCACATAGTGGCAATATTCWTTAAACAGCCTTTATGGGTACTAACCAAGAGCAGGAAAACCAGGCATGCTGTACAGAACTGGTAAAAGATGGTTCTCAGTCTCAAAAACTCATGACCTGAACCTACAAACGCTTCTCCCAGGTGACATATGGAGATCAAAGGCACAAAACTGGGCCCACAAGGAGAAGATTCCTCTTCCCTAACTTAGGCAACTGACTTTAAAGATGGTCGAGCCTACTACAGTTGATGAGGAGAGGCAGGCACCTCCAGAGAGAGCTCCATTCCAGCCACAGACACCCCACCTCTACTGGAAGTAGTAGAAGTGGAAGATAATGAGCTTGGGTTCAGACATCTGAAAACTGTTAGTAGGAAAAGAATCCTACCTCAACTGTCTGCCCAGCATGGCAGAAGGCCGGGACAGGATGGGAAACTGTTTGAAGCCTCCACAAGCCTCAGGGTAACTCCAGCATTACCTGTTGCATGCAAGTGAGTGCATCAGCTACACATCTTTGTCAGACTCATCAGATCATGCTTGCACCCAACTAGGACTCCTCCTAACTTAGTAGTTGCACTGGCTTTCCTAAATACCCAACTCAACAATTCACCAGTTCACCACCACCCTCTTCCTCCTCACAAAGCATAATTCTCTCCTGTCCAATCCTTCCCCTTTACCTGGTCCCTCAGGTGGTAAAGTCAGACCTCACCTCTTAACATGGACCCCTGTAAGCCCATAAGAATCACCACTTTCCCACTCTGCAGCATTTCCTTTCAACCCTTCTACCCCATCCTCAGGAAGAACACTTAGGGGCAGTCATTCCCCCCCCCCCAAGTCTGGCCTTCCTCCCCACCCTCAGCTCCCTTCACTGTCCAAGATCAAGGAGCATTTAGGCATTGATCACTTTTCCAGCTTGAACACACTCTTGCAGAGCTCAGAGAATACTTAATCCACCGCTTTTCCATAAGGTGGCCACATCTAACAACTCCTGTGTTGTCTCAAAGGAACAGAAGAGGGCAGAGAGGAGCTGCAGGAAAGTACACACCATTTGCTCTAAATCCCACAGACACTGTGGGATACTAGACTGAAAAATGCCTGCTGTGCGTGCATTACTCCTGTTTTTACACATACGTACTCACAAATAGTGCACAGACATAGCCACCTGCATGATGACTCCATTCACTCAGAGTAAGACCTGTCCACTGTGTCCTGCACACACAAAAAACACCCTGGAGTGGCACTCAGCTCTCCCAGCAAAACACAGCTGGGAGATACTGGATGCCGAAGGGAGCTCAAACTTCCTCCTTTCCCTCCCCAACTCTACAGCTGAAAAAAAGTCTGAAGTTTCCCTTTTATGGAGTGCAATGCAGCAATATTAACACCTGAAAAGAGTATTTTTTTCCACCAGAAATTGTATTTTATAAAATCCCCAAAGCGTCCCAACTGACTGGCAAAGCATTCCCTTGGGCAGGTGACATCCTTCAGAGCTGACAAAGCAGCAGAGGTCTGATACTCCCATACACCTCCACAACCAGGGCTAGGGCTAGTGCAAGAAAGGCAGGCAAGTATTTATAATTCATTGGTACCAGAGCTGCTATGGGCAGCTTGTGATAATATGCTATTTCTCCTTTAAGACATTTGACACACACCCAGAGCCCTGGGTGCCTGAATGAATAATTACATCAGAAATTCAGACACAGAGACTCATCGCCTCCCATTTCACACCATTATACTACACTGCACAGGACTAAATCATTACCACAGCAAACTGGAATCAAAAGCAAGAGGGGAAAGAGGAGAACCAGCAACCCCAGAAGAATCCTTCAGCTCTGGTCCTATTAACACCAGGGCTGGGAAAGCAAGTTTCTGATAATCAAGACTTGCTGGCTGGTTAAACATACAATCTATGCAACACTGCTGCTGTTATTAAATATAAACTGCATTTATTACTGTAGAGAACTTTCTGTAGCATCAGAAACTCAGCTCTCTCTTTATTCCCTGCTCAAGAGAGAGAAAGAAAGAGAGAGAATGCAAAGTAAATGAACCATGCAATAAAAATTGTTGAAATTGGCTCAGGCATCTCCTGATAAGATCATAGGCGTTGAGAAAGAATTGCAGCTCTGCTGATGAGAAATCCAATCACTGACAAATGCATCCACTCGGGGTGGGGGGAGGGGGGAGAGAGAACAGAACTTAAATGGATACTTAAACATGCAGAGAACTTGCTACAAATGAGAATTCTTCAAACACTGAAGTCTAGAGTATTTTTTTCCTAGTATGATTCTGATATCAGGAGCCAAGTTTTGTACTTTGGTACCAAGAATGCCTCTTGGCAGCTTCATACCACCCAATACTCGAAGCACATGGATCTCTCAGAGTGAATCTGGAGGTAGTCTTGTCCGTGGCCACAAAACCAGTACAGGTCGTGTTTTCCTGCACCACCTCATCCCGTACAGCTCAGTCTTGACCCAAGATACCACTTTGAGAGTCTTTGGACATTTTCAGGCTGCTACTGGCAATTTTGCTATGGACCTGCAACCTCCAAGACCACTCATTCAGGTGATTGTAGAGCACCTGTGCAATAAGCAGCTATACCAGCTTCATACAGAYACACGCAGGTTGGTCAGCCATCTCTTGAAGAAACTTTTCAAATGGTTTGGTTCATCTTTTGGAAGCCCTAGATAAATACTGCTTGCTCCACTAAAACCAGCCCCTCTGCCTTGACATGCCAAGGACAGCGCAGAGGGGCTGTCAAACAATTCAGTCCTCCAGCCCCAGAAGAGGTTCTCAACCTTTAGCATCCTTTGCCTGCTTTTTGCCCACTTAATTGCCGTGACTGCCTTCAGAAGTAAAAATTAGGAGAGTGGCTCTGGGCTCTGTCATCTGGCAGTGGGGTGGGGAGTAGCTTTCCTTGGGGCAGCCACTGGGTTCTCAGCAACAGCTCTCAGCCCTGCTCCTTGTTTAGAGGCCTGTCCCCACTGTGCAGRATGGCTGAGCCAGCAGAGAGGCAGCTGCTGAGCTGTCAGAGTTTCCAGGTCCTTAGGGACCTAAAACCATTACTGTCTCTGCAAGATCCRTCCCTGCGTTCAAGTCCAAAGCCTTTGAGTACCTCACAAACACAGACTACCCAAGTTCTTCAGACAGAACAACCTTAGCCTGGTTACAGCAGTTGGGTAACATTCTGGGAACATATGCTGCCTCCTTTTGACAGCCTCTCTGAAGCCTTCTCTGTTCGTTCATACGACGAAGTGCTTCAGGCCTCAAAAAACGTCAGCCTTTTAATGTGCTTCAGCAGGTAAAGCCCCCTGCCATCATTCTTAGACTGACTTAAGCCAAACCCAAGTACTGAGTCTGGTGAACGGGGAAGCCCTGCATCCAACACCAGCTTCACAAGTGATATTGCACATGCTTCAAGGCAGCACTTTCTCTAGTCATGCAGCTCCTCACTGCTGTCTATCACACGCTCCAAACTTCTCCCACAGAGTTGAAATTCAGGGGAGTACCCAACACCAATGTCCATGCAACCTCCCCCTGTGTCTTTTCTCCAATGCTCTTTTGCAGCACAGAGCAAAGTTCATGACAGAAGGCTCTGTGCAGGGACACCATCCCTTGTGCCTCTTGCAGAGCACAGTGGCATGCAGAGCTGTAGAGAAGCACTTTTGCACACTCTGCTGAGAGTTCCTCTGTTCTTCTCCCCCAGCTAGGGCTCTCCCTGGGCATGGTGTTCTGCAGCCTTGTACCAGCATCAGTTTTCCTCTTGAAGCTGGTACAATGTACTAGCAAGGGAGCGGCCAGTCTCCAAAAATTAAAGGAAATAGTCCCCAGTTTTTAAAGAAAACCTAGTATCACCAGCCCTGGGGTAATCCTTGTTGAACTGACCAGTAGAGCCAGCCCAGGTACTATGGAAAACCTCCCAAGGGAACTGCAGCACTTCAACTCCAGCAACAAACTGATGGGAAATGCCTTTGGAGTGGGGGGTGACTCCATTCTTTCCAGCTTGCTATCCTGGTACCTGAAGATGCACAGGGCTTTTCCTAAAGCTGGAATGGCTTCAAACAGCTGCAGTTAACTACAGCTAGGAAATCTGCCCCTACTTAGGTACCTACTGTGGTGCCCAAAGTTCTGCAAAAGGATCAAATCAGAGTTCACCAGGGGGCTGCTCTGACTGAAATAGGTCACTGTGTGCTGGGATCTGTGGTTTCAGCAACACGTTCTTTGCTAGCTCAACAACAGCAGCTACTCCCTCTTCTGCTTAATACAATCCCATTGTCACAGTTTCAACTCCTGAGAAATTGCCCCCCACCTCCCACTGGGATACACCAAGAGACTGTGCTAACTGCCAAGCCCAACTACACTCAATCACATCTTCAGCACCAGCTCATCACTGCTCTGGGAAATGTTTGGCGCTTCCTTTTGTCAGTACTTGTCTGTCAGGCAGACAATTCTGCCAAGAATCTTAGAGCAGTTGCAAAGCTCTTCGCAGTTGCACATGCAATCCCTCTTAAGAAATAGCCAGAAGGTTTTGCCTAATACAAGGGTGTAAACAAACTTGTTACATGCTAATCACCAGGTAGGCCACACACCCTTCCCCTCCTCCCCCCATCTACTGAAAGGACAGGAAACATGATTGTGGTCACATACCTTTGCTTCCTCATTGATGTCCCAAGTGAAGGATATGGCATTGTATGCGATCTCTTCGATGTTACTGATGGTGTTGAAGCTCTCCTTGTAGTCAGCTATTAAAAAGAAGAGATGAGGGAGAGGAGAGACGATACCATCTGGACTTCTTAATCATACAAAGCAGCTAGCTAGCAACTGCGACTCCTCTTCAACCCCTTAGGGGTGAAGGAAGCTGAACTGTTTTAAGAGTGGATCATTAAAAAGGCCAGAAGTGGTTCACACACACACACACACACACACACACACAAAACCCCACAAACAAAAAAATAAAAATAAAAAACAAGAGAGCCGAAAACAAGGGACTCAACAGAAAAGTCAAACTAGAAATTGCAATGAGAAGGGCAGACATCCCAGGTATTGCACATCTCTGTGCCATACCCTGCTATGTGCGGGAAACACTATCCTGTATGGCAAGGGTATAAGCTCTCAGTAAAACTCCTTCAATAACAATGATTTGCATGCGCGTCTGCTTTAAGTGCCAAGTGATTAATCCCTACTTTTATTCACAGAAGGAAGGGACTAGGAGTATAACCCAGCCTTCAGTCAGAGAAGTCTGGAAGCCAGCCAGCCACAGCCTTGTCTGGAGGCAAGTGGAAATTTGCGGGGGGGGGGGGGGGGGGTGTTTTGTTTTTTTAGTGAACCATAGACCAGTTGTGAGCAAAGCTGTGAGAAGGAAAATGATTACTATCAAGGCATTTCTACGAGGATCTTATCCTTTGAAGAAACACRATGCTTAGGACAGCCACAGAGTCTAAGCTGCAATTTACCTACAACCACCAAGATATTCCAAAGCAACAGCGAATTTTACTTCCCACTCGAAGACCCTAAACCCAGCCTGTTCACCAGGCAAACAAAATCCTCCAAAAATCAGTCCCTTTAAGGAGTCCTAAAAGCTCAAAGCAATCAAAAGCTCTCTCTGGGCTTCCAGCAAAGCTATGGACAGCACAGAGAATGATCCAAAAGTTCCTAAAAATAACAAAGCATCAGCATAAAGCCAAACCTGGCCAAGGAATTAGGTTTGGAGTTTGACATCAGCAATCAAAACGTTTCTTACCTATGTCAATGCATCTTTGTTTGGCTGTGTGCTGCCTTGAGTGCCAGTATTTCCAGTGCCTGAGCTGATCTTCTCTTGTTTTGTCTTCAGCAAACACTACCATGATGACACTCTAAAAGAAGAGGGTGAGAAGATATATTTAAAAAACACAAACATGTGAAAGAGAAAAGGCCACAGACTGCATTTGTTTTGGAAGTTCTCCTTGGTATCGGAAAGCATTAGGCTTTTGAACTTAACAGACCCCAGGACACCTGGCACACTGCCACAGAACAGGAAGGCAGACAGCACTGCTTTCTGGGTTATAAACAGAGATGAGCAGAATTGCCCTCCTAACTGGAGTTCAAGGACCTCATTCCAGGTGTTGCATCAT
The DNA here is from genome assembly GCF_003343035.1 of Apteryx rowi. Classification (NCBI taxonomy): domain Eukaryota; kingdom Metazoa; phylum Chordata; class Aves; order Apterygiformes; family Apterygidae; genus Apteryx; species Apteryx rowi. Next base: position 174,892 of record NW_020450700.1, on the reverse strand, counting down.
CTTTACACAAGTGCTGACACCACATCTTAACAAACTGAGCCAGGATGGGTTGGTCTGAAAGTAGGTGGACAGCAAAGGAACGAACACTGATGTAACAGCGTGGGTTAGCTGGCTTTAGTGCTGGTGCTATGGTTTAGGCTATTGCACTTTGGGGGATTTTAAGGCTACCAGTACACACACACACCCTCTTTCCCAAGAAACCATGAGAGCGTCACTTACTCGGACTTTACTGATGGGGTGATGGATTCCTTCACTGCTGCTGACTTCTTTCAGTGTGATTGGGTAAAATTGACCCTTATTTAGGTAAGTCATCGTGCTGTCCCCAGGCTTCTGTCGGAGGGACTTGGAGGCTTCCAGAGTGTATTCAAAGTTATTCCTATGAAGTGAAGAGGGCAGTGATTGCTAAGGCATTTTCCTGGAAAGCCGATTAAAAGATCTACATTTAATTTGGAGAAATTCCAAAGTTGTTAGTTGACTCACTAAGCCTTCAACAGGTGAGGAAGTGGGAAAACAGGATGAGCCCCTTTTTCAACCATTCCCTTCATGAATGAACGTTTAAGAAAAGTTCTTGGCAATCCCAAGACCTATCAGCAGGCAAGACTGGAAGCTCCCTATTCAGACTCAGAGCAACACGCTACTTTCTTTTAATATAGAAGTATATTAGCAATTAAATTAAATACACAAGTTAATAAGCTATGGTCTTCTCTTCCCTCTTGGTCAACTGCAGCTAAACAAAAAACTAGCTTATCCCCTCCCTTAGAGCTCATGTACGAGTTTTACGCATCCTATTTATGCTTTATGCTGTAGATTTCAACAGGGAAGCAGCAAGGCTCGCAGGCTAGGGAGTGCGAGGCAGTTGGAAGTCAGCTCCAAGAGACTTCTGCAGAACTGAGAGACAGCACTGCATCTTTCTACAGGACATGGGGTTTAACCTTGTAGTGAGCTATAAGGATAGCAACTGAAGCGGGATGCTATTTTCAACCAGGTATTTTTCTTAAAAACATAGGTAGAATTTTCAACTATGAAGAGCATCCACAAGCCAAACTCAAATGAGCAGACACTGCTGTGCTTTGAGACCCACAGCCTCACAGAGATTCAGTGCAGAAGGGAGTAAGCTGTACTGCTTACTCATGAACAAGCCAGCTATAAGAGAACAAGAGGATATGGACCATCATGAGCTTAAAACATTACCCAGAAATGCTGTCAAAAACATAATCTTCTGAATTCATGTTGGCCATCCGGAGATTCAGTTCAGCAGGAAAGAAAACCTGGGACAGACACAAAACAACACAAAAATTAACATAGCAGCAACAAGAATAGTTAAGATTAAACAGATACTTGTTACCACAGAATTTCTGGCAGGCAAATTGATCATCAGATAACAACTGATTTTGGTTCTGTACAAACAGGATGTTTGAGCAGGGCTTTAATAAAAAAACTGTTGGGTGTCAACTATGTACATCTTACAATCTTTATGAGCCAGCTTATGGCAACATTTTAAAGCTTTCCCAAACCTTAAAGAGGAGGCACAGTTACACAGCTCCCTGATATCTGGCTTAAAACTTAAAAAATGACCATTAAAAAAAAAAGTGACCATTAAAAAATGGTCACTGTTATTTTCAGTTAATACCATAGAACAAAACCATGGATCTTCATCCAGCTTTAACTCTCATCTAAGTCCCTTAATAAAGTGATTTTTTTTCACATGTCACACAGCACACCTACAAACTGGCTGCAAGGAAGCTTACAAACCTAGTCACTTCATTTAGGTGCTTGCAAAGGCATACTGCTGAGTGCTGAACTCCTGCAAAACCTAGCTTGGTGCAGTGGATCAAGGTAATTTCCATACACTGTCAAGCCAAAAGCTCTGTCACTGGCAAGACTAGTCATTTACTTCTGATAATGATTTCATGTTGTAGAGGTTTTATTTACTAAGTTATACTTCTGTACCTTTCTGAAAAAGGTCTTCTATTTCTAATTCATTGGACAGATTTCAGGCCTATATAACAATTAAAGATGGAACCGTATGTCTCCATCCAGACTAAAACACGCACACATGCACACAGTGACTGTCTTTCTTGGTACCTCTTGCACTCCTTCCTTAAAAGTCTCTGAGAAGGTGGAGTCTGGCGTTCGTCTCTGTGAGTTTTGAGGCTGAGTGTTGGAATTGAACTGGTCAGGATTCAGATTCCTGTCAAACACCACCACCCGCTCAGGGGGCTCAGGGTGGTAGACGCTTGGAGGGATGCCCACTGCAAAGCCATGGGGCTGAGTCTCCGTTTTGATGGAATGGGTGGGCATTGTTGCAATTGAAACTGTGACGGTTGTGTCAGGGGTTGTCAGGTGACCTCTCTTGTCCATGCCCATCTGGGGCGTGTGTGGAAGGACAATATTGAAAGGCACATTTTTCAGAACCTGGACTCTGTTTTCTCCAGCGGAAATGAGTGATTGTTCTGTCACATTTGGGATGCTGTTCCTTCAAAGCGCAAGGAGAAAGACACAAAATTAAACGGTTGTTTTTTGATTAAACAAAAACTAGAAATACTTCTCAGCCTTTTGAACAAAGTGAGCTAACACCGACTCCTCTGCTTGTGAGGACCAGCTCTATCCCAACCAAAAAAGTTAAGGTACTCGTTCAAATACACACCCATTGTTAAGGGCCCCATAATGGAGATGAATCACCCTGGAGCAGAGCTAAGTGTTAACAGCCCACGATTCTGACCACCTGGAAAACAGCAGACTGATACCCTTCTTGCCAAGCAGCAGCACAGGCAGACTCACACTAGGCTCCCTGTGACTGCTTTTTTGTGGACAGAGGGGGCTCCAGAGCAAGGTTGCTGCCCTTCTGCGCAAGGACTGTGTGCCACCTGGGAAGCACTAATGAAGAAATTACGGCCCTCTTTCACACACACATCCCCCCCAAGAAAAGACACACTGAGACTCTCTGGAGTGGTTTGCATAACTTCACACTCTCCACCCCACCACACTCATTTCTGTCAGGATGACACTTACATCTGTGGCTGCACTGACCTAATAGCTAGTAGCCACTAGAAGAGTCAGCCCTCTTTCCCTCCCAACAACAAGATCCTGCCCTCTCCTTTGCACCATTTCTGACACTCCCCTGACCCCTTGGCAAGCCGGTTCAGCTTGTTCAACTGGTAGGAAACTAGTCACTTTTTTTTCCCCCTGCTGGGTTATGGGTCAGTGGAAGACCAGAGCTGGTGTAAGCGGGAGCAGCAGGAACACATGGCTGGGAACCAGACTGCTCCTCTCAACAAGTCATTTGATCAGCTCAGCCAGACCACAAAACCTTACCCTGAGTCCTTAAGATGTTCCAATCTGTCCAGAGGAACAGGAAGAGGATAGTAGGAGTGGAAGCTTGACTTGAATGAACCTCACATTTGTAGTGTTTACTTAAACAGTATCTTTTTCTGCTTGGGCAGAAAAAGAGGGAGGGGGGAAAAAAAAAAAGTTCCCAGACAGAAGTCCACAAAAACAAAACTATAGTCACAAGCACTTTGAAGTCTTCCCCTATCAGCCCATACCAGCTGGTGTCTGAGAACAAGGAGAAGAGTGGTGAGCAACTGAGGCAACCACATGCAAAAATCAAACGGTCAATCTCCTCTGCACGTCTTGGGAAGGGCTGCCTGTGTTTCCAGGCTGTGTTGAAAGTGAAAGAGGGCAGCTTTGGCTAGGCTAGCCATCTGACACGAAGAAACAGAAAGCATATGGATGGGGATGAGAAACAGTTTGTGTGCCTCAGATCTCCACATCACACCTCAATCCCTGTCCTGTTTCTGGGGCAGCACAGGAACGTGGGGCAAAGTAAAAGCACACAATTTCTCTCTTCCAGCATAACACTACAGTGCAGCAAAAGTAACTTCTCAGCAGCTCTGGTGGTCTCAGAAGAAAGGGAAATAAGCAGACATACAGTAATAAGAACTAGTACCTTTTGCTGTGATCTTGGTCAGCATGTTCTACCTCTGGTTTAGCTGTTGAGGATCTCCTCTCCCTTGGAACCTGGGAAATACAAGACATGCTGTAATTATATTCTTCCTCCTACACAAAAAGGAAAAAATTAGCTCCTTATAACACAGCCATTACAGCTCTTTCACCTATTTGGTCAAATTAAGAAAGCATCATTCTCTGATACCAGTCATTATTAGTAGTAGTGCTTGACTGATGTTAACATTCCTATTGCTTTGGAATGTCAAGCCTGTCCTACACACTGCTCAGAAGATCCTACAGTAACCAATCCAGCCAGTTGCACGAGGCTTGAACGCCTGCCAGCGTTAGACAGTGCTAAAACTGGTGTGGCCAATGGGACTTCTTAAACTGAAGTGTCAGCATCCAAGCGAGCGGGATCAGAAGATCTCCAGAGGTTTGAACTAGCAGCTCAGATTTTCCTTTCTGAAAACAAACCGGGTTCAGTTTGCTGGGTGAGCTCAGGGCTTGTGAGAGGAAACTGCTCCACATCTCTGGAGAGTAAAGCCCCTTTCTCTGTAAACAGATTCTCTAGACCACTTTCTCAAAGACAACTCAAGGCTTCCTCCCCACCCTCCCCTCGAGACCAGGGCATTTGGGAAGGACCAGGTTCAGATGTATTCCTGGAAGATTGTTTCTCTAGCCCTCCCCCAAGAAGCAAGTTGTCCCCTTCCCCTGTGAGGACCAGAGGAGAGGTTAGCAGCCTCCTCCTCATGGGTTGGGAGCATTCCCACCTGGAAATCACACCCAGAGCAATTCTTTCAAAGCTACACAGCAAATTCTGCACAGAGCTAGGATGATTTTTAGCAGCTACAACCCACCCAGTCATATTTTCAGTTACAGTTTACAGGAGTTGAACAGGGCCAAAAGTAAGACAATGAGAAGCGTATCAGGTTGCTACACCTAATTATCATACGTGACCATTTACAACACACTGGCTCAAACTATATTAATCCTTTTAAAAGCACAGGGCAACCACCTCTCACTAGATGGGTACTTTGGATTTAAGGCACAAAGCAGCTCAATACTGCTTCTGGCATTTTGTGCCACGAACAGGATTCATCCCACAAACGCTACACACCATAATACTGGTCACATAAGCCACCCTGTTCCCCCTGCTGACAACTCTTTCCTGTTTAGTAGCTGAACTGGATTTCCCAGTCCCAGCCAGCAGGGACTCCATGGGTATTTCAGGGCAGAAAGCAGAGGCTTTGTAACACCTTTGCTTAGCAAAGGGCCACAGTGGTTTACAATGCTCCTTGTCCCACATCCATTTGTGACAGCCTGTCTGCCTGACTTTGGCTGTCCCACAACAGAACACACACTCACCATGGGTGTCCCAGTGCACAGCCCAGCTGCTTCACTTAAACTGATGATGGAAGCAGGTTTGAGCTTCGCCTCAGACATAGCGCAGCCGAGACACGCATGCATGTGCGCACACACACACACATTTTCCTGGCTGCACTGCAGGGCCAAGCTCTGCACAGAAGGACAAACCCTTTGAACCACAGCAGCCAGGTTCCCCTGCACACGCAGCTAGCGTTCCAGCAACTCTGAACAGCTCCCACTATCAGCAGCACGAGCCCATGGCGTTCACATCCCCACAACCGCACAGCAAGTCCACACAGGTTGCTCTGCAAACGTACACGTGGCATTCAGGGCTTTCGCTACCCTCAACATGTCGTCCGAATGATTAGAAGAAACATTTTCCTATATAACAAGGAATTAACTGCCAACACTTTCCTCTGCTGATGCCGGCTCAACAAGCACATTCGTATACTGCTTGCGTTTGCCAGCTCAGGTGCAATGCAAAGGGTACTGGAATCACCCCTTTACTGATAACAGTAACACTAAGGCTGATGACCTAACTGCACAAAAAGCATACTTCTCTAAGTAGCTCATGATGAAAACCTAAATCCTGCACCTTTTACATAATACCATGTCTCTAATAGCATCAGAAGAATTGCTGGATTTTTTCAGTGACCAGCAAAATTCTGAGAGCCTCTAAAGGACTGATGCTAACTATTCACAGAAAAAAAGATTCTTCCAAACTGCATTTGGCTGAAAGTCCAACACTTATAAAACTCTAGATCTTGACCAAAAATTCACTTCCTGTAAAGCCTTAATTAYGACAGTTGAACCATCAGTCAAATGGCAGAAAACTCAAGCAGTTTTGTTTGTTTTATACAAGACATTTGAAGGTGAACTCATCAACTGACTTTAACATTTGGGGGGAGGGGTGGAGAAAGCATGTTCCAAATGCCTTAACATTGTCCCTCTAACAATACTTCTAACAGCCTTCAATAAAGCTTTCAATCTCTAACCGTTTTTCTTCACACAACTGTGCTGAACACCTTTTTTTCCCCCCATTGATTTTTCTATACAACTACTGATACACAAACCAAAAGGAAACCCTGAATAAGACCTTAATGTACGGCAAATCCCTTGTGCTTTGCCAAGCATGAAGGATCAGCATCAACATTCTCTTTGTAATCTGCAGTTTTAGAAATCAGAATTGATTCTGTGGATTAAAATCGTTCTGGTGAAAGTATTTTTTCAGGAGCATAGCAAGTGTGGGCATAGACTAAAGCAGAAGGCCAATTTTCTCACAAAACCAGCTGAATAACATCCAGACCAATGAGTTTGGGGCATTTTATCATATGCGTGGAGTACTAATCTCTATGTTAAGCATTACAAGAATATTTTGATACAGAAGGCCATGTTCACCTCTTAAAAGACAGGCAAGGATTTTGAAGATAAAAGGCAACCCCTCCTAGTCTTTGAAGGATATACTGAGGCTGATAATTGCACTCAGTACTGTTGGAAGACACTGACCAACAAGTCAGCTATCTCAGTCAAGTCAGCCCTCTGGCTTCCCTGCACACTCAGCATAGAAAAAACTGGCACTTCCACCAGGTGATCCAGGCCACTGTAACACAAGTGTCTAACCTAAATAGGATGCCTCCCTACCTGGAGATGACTACTGGTCTCCACTAACTTGAACTGGGAATGGAGACAACTACCCCGGCCTAGGCTTCTAATACTTAGCAAAGGAAAACTCAGTGAAAGGAATCCCACACATCCAGAAAGCTATCTGTTTGACTTTATTCGATACACCTGTGAGCATCCAGAAAGCCAAACATCTCCGAAAATACCTCAAAAGCTAGGGAAGACAACTGCAGTTGTCAAGGGGCTAACAGATTCTGGCAGCCGATGCTCACTAAAAGTCAGAGTGATACAGACAACAGTTCTTTCAGGCTGACATTTTCCTCTCCACAACCAAAAATCTGTAGCATCTCAACTTACACTGAAGTAGCACATTAGAGTTCCAGTAAAAGCCCAGAGTCCCACCAGAACAGGGATCATGTGAGCAGAAGAGAAGAACTTTCTTTCTCCTTATATATTTAAATTCAGGCATGGACATGCTTCAAAGTCTCATTCTTCATGACTATTAAAACATTGCCTCCCAAAGAACCTAGAGTCAACAGGTTAACTGCAACTGAAGCCTTTGACCTATTATAGTAAGATCCAGATGATCCTATTTTACCAAATTAAAATAGACCAATTTTTAGAAGAAAAGACCAGCATTTTTTTTTAAATGCTAGAACTATATAGTTCAGGGTCCTTATGATCTATTCATGGTTTCTGCAAAATCCACTAACAAATGATGCTTTATCCACAGGTGGAACAAGAGCTCTGCTGGCTGTCAAAGCACACCTGTGACAATCTACCTTGTAGTAATCATACAGCAGTCCAAGGGCAGCTGCACTGTCTTCATCACCATTGATGCTCATCATAGCTTTGGTAGCTGCTGTAAGGGGATTTTCAAGAAAGGATTTCCAGGCCTCATCTTCACTGGTATAAGGACGTCTCTGGGAGTAGAGAGAATCATTCTGAAGAACCAACACAGGCCTTTTACTAGAGAGGAAAAAAAAAAAGTTGTTAAAACACATGGAAAAACGTTCTCAAAATCTGCAGCACTTCAAAATTAGCTGCCCCAGTTTAACTGGGTTCATATTCTGATTCACTGCATTGCAAAGATTAGTCAAACACACAAAGCCCAGAAACCTAATTCTGATCTCACTCACACTCAGCACAAATCAAGATTAATTTGACCAAACTCAGTAGGATTATATCAGTATATATAAAATCACAAAGCTGTTCAAGAGCGCAACTGACCTGCTAACAAACACTCTGAATCCAACCCAGCAAAAGCTATATGCGCTTAGAGGCTTACCACCTGTGCTTTTAGCACATCCTAAGTAATACTACCAAGCCGTAACCTGCTCCCAATCCTTTGCACGCCTGCCTACACTCTAGAACCAACTGTGCTGCCTTCTCATACAGAACTAGCAAGCGTGAATTAACAAAGCATCTTTCTTACAGAGCCTTCAGAAGGCATCTTACTTGTCAGAGTATATCTGAAGGTAGAACCTAGAAGCAGCTGATTAGGTGTAGGCTACACAGGGAACATTGGCCAAAAGGACTACAGGTCAATACGGCAGCAAATTTTTCTGGCAATGGAAGCCAAACCACTTACTGTCTGGTTATCACAGAAATCACCTGCAACACTAGTTTGAAACAATGTCAGGATATGACTGGGAAAACCAGAAAATTTTGACTTTTTTCCTTCATGTTGTACTATCTGGAAAAAAATTCCAAGACACACTCTGAACATCATGTGCCTGCTGTGAAAGAGAAAGCTCCAAGACCTGGGCCCTCAGCCCATAGGGGAAAGTGGGTTGTCCATAGGAAATGCTGTTCTACCAGCTCAGACAGGCAAAGGTATTTTGGTTCTATTGATAGAACGTACGCTCCATCTCTAAAGCCAATTCAAGCTAATACTGTTTAAATCTGGCTTTTAAACAACGTTCAGTTTTCTGTCCAGCGTAAGCATAGCATTAGTTTACCACAGATGGGGGGGATGCCGATTTTCATCAATAATCCAAAACTCAGTATTTTTTTAATGAATTGATAATAGCTAACAAAAAAAAAAAAAAAAAGGAAGGAAAGAAAATCCTTATCACCACCAGAACACCTCTACCCTGGAAGATAAGCATCCTTTTCATCTGCTATTTACCCAGATGCATTCAGAGATTGAAATATACTACAAATACAAAAAGTTGTGAAATACAAAGTTGTGAAATACTCTAATCACTATAATCAGCTTAACAGTATCCTACATTTATCACCGCCTTCTACCAAAAAGATTGCAAAGCACTTTGCAAATTATGTGTTCGATCCTTTATCAGTTACACAAGCAGTCTCATTGAGCTTCAGTGGGACAACTTGCCCGAGTTAAAGACACTTAAAGTGAGTGGGAGTTTCCAGGATTTACAGCCACAAAGTGCTCTTATAAATCAGTACTATATAGTTGGAAAAAAAGCAAGCAAACAAACAAAAAAGATAAGCTTTTAGCCAAACCCCTTTTCAGGTCTTTCTACATATTTATGTATGCACTGACACACAGATACTAAAATGCATACTCTCTGGTATCCAGGACATCCACTTTCTATTAAAGACTGCATAGAGGAAGACAAAGCTGAATTTTCTTTAGGGAGACTGTAGAAGCCCCTGTTCTCATGCAATGTGATAAGAGAATCCTTAGATATCCATAGAAAATGGGCAAGTCCTCAGGTGAAGTCACTTGTAAGAAAAAGGCAGCCAAAGTAACCTGCATGCAACTCTCTTTATCCATCTTTGCAAAGCTGAAGGGCTAAGACAGCCTCACTTGGAATTCAGGAGTTCAGACCACTAACCTGCTTCCCTCCAGCAATGCAACGTTCACATGGAAAAAGAATGAAGGCAGAATCAAAAATACTCAGAACTGAAACAACCACTAACCCAAAATCCAGCAAACGCAAAAGCCATATATTGTTGTGTGATTTCTTTCTCATCGCAACACCCGAATAAAACGCACATTGCCCTAAAGGTAATCTATCTCCTCTAAAAGTAGCGTAGAAAGAATTATCTTTAGAACTATCAAGATAAGTGTAGGGTTTGGCAGTAACTCAATCCCTTAACAGAACTGCAGGTTCTGTTAGGAAAATGAGAACATATTAGTAAGAGAAGGCAAACATGTATTTTTCTGACAAATCAACTTGTGATAAGTTTTGGGTTTCAAGAAGACTATTGGCACATGGATCTGCTCGTAAAGCAGTGGACATTACCCGCAAAGGCTGGAAATACGTTTCCTACTGCACATTTAGTTATTTCAGAATTTTACTTTCTGCTTGACCACGTTGGAAGTAGAAAAATATTACAAAAATAAATATTCCCTTTGTTTGTAAGGATTCCGCCGTCTGCAGCGCTCCTCGTTCAGACAATAGAAACTATCCCTACTTACTTCACTGATCTAAAAATTCACCCTTTCTCTCCCGTACCAAAACACCGATCTGGCTCCTTGCATTAACAGACCATCAACAGCAGCTCACGTAGTATCTGCTCTTTGCATGTATTTGATCTGGTCTTTGTACATATTTAATACTGTCGCATCAAAGAGGGTTTCTTTGACTTCTATAGGCGAGAAAAATAAAATATCTATCTAAATTGCGACCGCCTCATCCATTAACTTTCATTGGAAGCAAAAATACACGTGAAAAATCCTAATCGCAGGGTGGATTTAGCGAGACCTTCCATTATTCAGAGCCCTACGCGTAAAAAGCAGGGTATTTAAAAAGAGTGCAGAACTTCTAAGAAAAACAAAAAAGCAAAGCGAAAGAAAACTGACGTTTTCCTAGGAAATGAACGCATTTCACTTAAGTGACCGATCATTCAAGCTACAGTAATTTTACGATCGGCTCCATAGCCATGCTGGCGTTAGCCACATCCTCCGTTCGCTCCGTGTCCGTCACCGCCGCGTTTGGACGAACACGGTAAGAACTCTGAATAAAGACACACGCGCCACTAAAAAGGGAAAAGCCAGTTTGAAGAGCACGCATCGGCACTCATCGCCTTATAGGAAAAAAAAAACAAACCCCCCCACACTTCGCGCATCGTTTTTGCTCTTTCAATGTTAAGTTTCCTGTAACACAAGATACCTGCGCTTGTAGT
>NW_020450700.1:111578-163084 GCF_003343035.1 Apteryx rowi | reverse complement strand
GTGTCATGTCTGGCGAGGGCGGCGGAACTGGCCCGGCCGGTCGGGACGGCGAGAGGCGGCGGGGGCGAGCGGAGAGAGCAGCGCGCAGCCCGCCGCACCGACGGGTTTTGTCGGCTTTTCTCGCCCGCTCAGGTGGCTCCCGCAGCCGCAGGTGGACGGGCGCCGCGCGCCGCCGCCCATTGGCTGCCGCGGCCCGCGGGGCGGGGCCGCCGCGCCCCATTGGGCGGCCGCGCGGCGGGGGCCGGCGCCGTTGCGGGGCGCAGGGCCGCTTCCCTGAGGAGAAACGGCAGCTCCCGCCCCGCTGGTCGCAGCTTCGCCCGGGTGGAAAAGGGCTTTTCCCAGTCGCTGTGTGCCCGCCTGCGTCGTGTTTCACGTCCCCGGCTTTCGGTCATCCCACCTGCCACGTAGCGCGGACCCCTGAGGCGAGGCCGCGCCCGGTACCGCTCCCGGACTCGCCCACCGCGACCCAGGCCCCGCGGCGCGGCGCGCCCAAGCACACGGGGCTCCTCTCCCTTCTCCCACCCCCTCCAAACTCTCTTACTAGTTGCTTTTCTACGTTAAATCCTCTAAAGGTAACAAATAAATCAGTAATTTACACGAATGCTGCCCCGCTGTCGAGTCTCGCTGTATCCTAAATACCCTGCCGAGGAGGCGGAGAGGGAGGTTTACAATAGACCTATTGCTGGAAATAACTCGAAATCATCTGGTTTTACCACCCCACAACATCACAAATACACTGATATATCCATCTTGGTGCATGTGAATTTGAATCAGAAATATCTGAAGTTTCTCCTTGAGAAATAAGGATGGGAGGTTTCTTGTTTAAGTAACAAGTTAAATCAAACCCATTCGGCAACAATGCTGTCTATCCTATGCTGAAGAAGCTTCAGATAGCTACTATAATTTAAAAGTATGTACGCTAATAAGAGGTCTCTCTTCTAGGTCAAAATTCCTTCCCTATTTGCATAAGACATACTCCAGTGCAAAACTATAGAAAGACAATTCAAGCAGTCAACCAAAGGAAACATGAAACTAAAGGGAACAAGCTTTCACTAAGGGTCTAATCCTGGAAGTTGCTTAACATCCTCTGACTGGATTACAACTAGCATTCTAGAAATAAAATGCTTTGTTTGGATCTGCAAACATTGCCATTAGGATGGCAAAAGATAAAAATCAATCTTAAATTGGATCTCGCTCTAAAAAGTGAAATGAACTGATTTAAGTTGTTCTTTAAGATATGCAATAAAAGGTAATCTATGTTTAACACATTTTAAAATCTAGTTCTAGATTACATTGAAGAAAAAAATTTTTCTGCTTGCAATTTTTCCCAAAGAGTATGAACCGACTGGTTTCCAGTATAAATTACAAAACCAACTCAAAATGAGAAGTATTGGAAAGGATTGCTAACTTTCTCCAAAGCTATTTATTCTTAACACTCATCACTTCTGTTCTTAGAATCCCGGGATGTGCACACACCGTCACTGCTTTTTGGCACATGGGCATACTTTTCATTAACAATAAAATACAATACCACCCTGTAGCTCTAAGTGACCCAGATGCTGTCTGTGTTGAAGGTGTTTACATTGCACATGAATTGCTGAAATCTGAGTAATATGCCATGTTTTGTTTAGCCAGACTTTACCAAGATTTTTTTCCAAATAAATCAAAACTGTTTCCTCTGCTTTTCTTAACAGCCTGATTCACTGATGAAAACTCAGTTATCGACATGGCAATCACTTCCACATTCAGGAGACAATGATATAAACACTGGATTGTGACACCACAGACTAATCTGCCGGTCACAATCTAGACTCCGTAACACCACTTGTAGGTGTATTTCTGTGATGTCACTAACTGGATTGCATCATCACTGAATAAAATCAGGCAAGAAGCACAAAGGGATTTAAGAAAGCTTTGGCTTGGGCATAAAGCCATCCCAACCTGATGTGGCAGCACTCTGGCAGGACTTTCCTTGCCCTGTACTGACTGGCATTCACTCCAACTTCTTCCCTTTCTCAGCCCTTTTACCTCAATCTCACTGCTCTCCTCCACCTCTCGTGTCCTTCCTTTTTTTTCCTCTGGCTTTGTCCTGTGTTCAGTTTTTTCTTCCCCTTCTTTATGTATTCATCCTCCTTAAAGTGAATCCCACTCTACACAAGTAAGGAGCCTTAGAGAACTCATATGCCATTTGTCRCCACCTCGCTGAGCACCCTGTTGATGTGCTACACCTTTTTCTCTCCTGTCCTTTGACATCTTTGTGTATGGAAACTGTGAGTTATTCTGGACAAGGATTATCTATTGCTATGATTTACCTAACAAATAAGGTTTTAAAATCTCATAGATGATGATTATCATCACAAGCCATTCACATCAGTCAAATAAACATGCATCAAATCTGTTTTTGATACTTGACAGCAGGGAGACAAGGCAAAGTACTTTCTATTTAATCTGGACCCCTAAAACTTTAGGACCAAGTRGCAGGGCTGGCTTTCAGGAGTACTGAATCTTCTATACTTTTCTTCAGTACACAGCACACTGGACAAGCTTTTCTTTTCTGCAGTAGGCCTGTAGTCAGTGACTATAGGGGTGGAAAAGTAAGCTCAAAGTTGATCACTGCCCCTCTCCCCCCAAATTAGCCTGAATGCATCAAAGGGCTGGGAAATGAGATAAAAGCAGGAATGGTGCAAAGAAACAGAAAGATAAGCAACAATGGAAAAGGAAGCTTGAAATGCTTTATAGGAAAGGGAAGATGGAAAAAGCTGGGAAAAAAATTAAAAAATAAATGGAAGCACTATGTGTGAAATATGAAACAGGAAAATGAAAGAGAAGCAGTTTGCTTATCATGTCAACATTATCCCTATAGCTGATCTTGCAGGCATTCCTTAAGGATCTGATTTCCCCTTTTAATTCTGTATTTACCCCTGTTCATAAGGTAGAAATTGTTGAGACATTACAGACTATTGAGGGGGCAAGAGATACAGCTTCATCAGCCTGACTTAGGACATTTGAAATGATTACAACATCAATGAATCTATTTTGCATTATCTACAATAAAAAAAAAAATCTACATTAAAAAAAATCAACTTGAAGTCTAGAATTTATCTACAATAACGTCTTTGGCATGCTAACTAGTCTCCCTGAATACTTTTCATCTCTGCTCAATAAAGCACTTCCTCTGGATTTGATTTTCTTGTACATACATCCTACCGCACAGGCTGATAGTGCAGTGGTTTTCACCATTCTGTCGGAAGCATAGCTACAGATCAGCATATGTAATTTGTTTGTCACAAGCTGTTCAGTGCTTAAGGTTTTGTGTCTAATCCACTTTGCCCTACAGCACAGAAACCACTCAGCTGCCCAGGTAAAGTTATAAACACCACAGATCTCAGTGACAAACTACCCTCCATTAAATGAAATGTTTTGTTGCAATCTTTTATCAGAATAGCACAACTTACTATGCTTACTATGATCAGGTAACAAGCAGTCTCAAGAGAGATGAGATCCAGGGCCAGATGAATTCAATTTACAACATCTCAGAGTCAGACGACATTATCAAGCAACTAGGAGAGAGGCCATCATCAGGAGCCTTGCAGGTCCACCTTGCAGGACCACCATTAGAGCTGTGCTACAATTACACTGAACCCAGACATGAAGCCTGCCCACTTTTTGAGGAGCTGGATCGTTCACCAGGAGCTCACTAGCTCTGCAATCTAATATCCTGACCTTGATAGCTGAGGCCCTTGGACCCTCCTCTTCCTTGTATATGTAAGAAGGTGGCGTCTTCACCCCTCTCTCTCTTGCAGCAGCCACTTGCTCCACACCACTCAGGCAGCCCTGTCAGAGGCAGGACATGTTTACTTGAACAGACACTGCTGGTATCCTCTGTGAAAAGGCAGCACAGAAGCATCCTGGGACCCAGACCGAGCTTGTTAGATCACAGCATAGGTGCTAAACACGCTTGATGAACCTCTCAGTAGGCAATGGCAGGGTCTGCAGCCGATAAGCAAAGCCACTGCTAGGACAACAGGAAGCCTTGGAACAGGCACAGACACTGCTACCATCCAGAGCAGCTATATCAGATTATCAGAAGAAGCTGTAGAAAGGTATTTCAATGTGTATTTTCTTTTACAACTACCTGATTTACCGACAGAGGCAGATTTTAGATGCTGAGGATGGGGGAGAGTGGAGGAGCGCTCTGGCTCCTTCAAAATGCTGCCATTAGTAGTTGCAAAAGAGCAGCTACAACCTCATGTGAGGACACAAGCATTCATCATCTCGTGTTCTGCCAATCCTTACTCAGTCCCTTGTTCACTCTTTCAGCAGTTTCCTAGCACAAGCAGCTATGAGGAACACTCTTTCATGCGTACCTGTTTCTACATGTTGGCATCCCCTTTATGCTCTCCCTCATCTAATCTGGCCAGGAACAAAGGAGTTTCGCATCTGAGGGACACAAGACCAATAAATACAGAGGAGAGACTGGAAATTAAGCATTCTGCATTTAGCACTAGGACAAAAGCACTGAAAGACACTGCTTTGGCCAATCCACATACTAACATGCTCAGCCAGGAAATACATGACCCATATCTACTGGGAAGTACATTTCATTTTGGACTGAAATATGAGATTCATTAAACAAAATTGTCCTGACTCTTCAATGCCTCTGAAACAGCATAAAACATACTTAAACTGATGTGAGGAGCAGATGGATGAGCCAGAGAGCAGACAACTATTCAGAGATTTCACATTTTTAGACCTTAACTTTCCCCAAAGGCCTGCAGTCCCTGCCCTTTTGCTCTCAGCCTTGCTAAAGCATCCTCTGACAACTTCCCATAAATATCCTGAAAGAACCTTTCAGGAGCATCAGCAAACTCTTTTTCTGCCCAAAAAGGCAAAGAAGTCAGTGTTAATTATTCAGAAGAGAGGATTTTTATGAGCTTTCCAGGAAGTTATGAGACAGTGAGTTACTCTCTTGCATAGCCTACAACATTACATGAAGCTTTCTCAAATCTTCCAAACACCATTGTTTCAGGGGACATGCTAGAAATAGAGCGTTAGGATGCAATTACAGTGAAGACCACAAAATGTGACCAATAAACTGGACTAGTGCTGTGTAGAGGCACAAGGCTTCCCTGCTTCTCAGCACTGTTGTTTAATCAGGTTCAAGGCCCTCAGCCTTGCAAGAGGTCAAGGAGAAAGTCAAACATCACCCATTCATGTCTGGAAAATGGTATAAACTTTAAAAAAGGTATTTTATGTTCTTCTGTATAACAAATGACTGAGTTTAAGTTGATATTGAGAATGTAAACACACTGAGGTAGTGAAAAACTAGTAAGGTAGAATTCCAATTCTGTTGAAAGCTGTAACTTTCAAATGAGAAGACTCATATTTCTCCACTAAATCAGTAGAGAGAAAGGTTGCAGTATTTAGAACAATTCATAAAATGAGGTTACACTGGTACTCTTAGGAAAATTTGTGTATTAAAATATAATATATGAAGTACAGGAAAAGATTAAATTCACTTTAGAAGGCATGTCACGATCTCAACTGCTATGTAAGGTATCTGCTGTTGTGTAAGTTGACAAAATCATTTAACTGTTCTAAATCTTCTCAATATATAATGTTTTTAAATTTTTATCTATACAGCTTTAATCTATAAACTGTAAAATTATCATTCAACTTTTAGAGTATGAAACAAAACAAATCAAGTCTCTACTTAAAATTTCCAGAGGAAGAAGTACAAAAAAGAGATAGTATCAAAAAGTTGAGCTTTCCTCATACATTTTCAGCAAACAGTTACAGAATGGAGCTATAACTTAAAAGTAGATAGAAAAGGTAGTTCGAAGTGCTGGGCTGAGGCAGATACCCTACCCTTCGGCTATCCACCAGTAGCTGACTGCGTAACCAGTGTGGCTCCACCTCAGGGTTACATTAACTGGACTCAAAGTAGTTGTCCCAAGAGAGCTCAACTACACTTCACTGAAGATAAGGCACTCTTGCGGTTCATCAGTTTCTTAAACATCATTACTCCAACATAAGTGTTGATTGATTAAACTGGATGGAACTAACATTAAGTATTTTAGAGGCACACCCTTTACTTTTAAATCTGACTCTTAACCTCTGTGTCCAAGAGGCACATGGCTCTTGATGATTAATTGCAAGCTTTATTCCAGTTTATTAAAGTACAACTTTAATTTATTCTAACATCTAAGGGAGCTTTGTTAATTTGTAACAATGAGCAAAGTAGTTTTAATTTATAAAACACAGATTTTACTACTACAGTAGTTTTAAAAGAAAGGTGTACTTACAATTAAGTGTGTAAGTCTTTCAAATAAAGACTTCTGAATTAAATTAATCCTTTACGTATAATAAAGTGTCTTTTTGATAGGTAACTCAAAACTTTCACAGATATAGTAAAAAGAATCAGATACTTTTAGTATTTTGAGCAAGGCTTAAAAACAGTGACAATGTATATTATATTTCTGTAGAATTTTAACTACTGATACAAATATTCACCTAGAACAAGAACAATGGATATTTTTTCCGCAGACCTAAAAACTCTAGTCCATCACTCAAGTGATGTCAAACATAATAGGTAATAGGTAATTTTAAAATACAAAGAAAAACACAAAACTCAAGAGCTGATCCAGATTGGTATATTTTGATCACATTAGTGTAATTACCAGTTCAAGACATCTTTTCAGAAGTGTTTGAGGTACCTAGCACAATGTGGCAGTAGATTTAGACATACTAAACTCTACCACTTATGAAATATCTAACACATACAATAGGTAACAACTCAGTCTGCTCTTTCCTCTTCCTCCCACCAACACCACTGTTTCGTTCTGTGTTGTTAAAACTATGCTTTCTTGTTTGCATCATAGGCATGTTACAACCACTTTATGGGACCACTGCACTGAATCCCTGTTCTACGGTGATATTAAAAACTACTTAAAATGTCTGTAAAATTGAAAACTTCCACCCAAACCATATCTTTCCTGCGGCCATAAATCAGGACACCACTTTCAATTACTTCCTGCCCCTACTTCAGTGTCAGTGAAGTCTCCTGGTTTGCCAGTATTTCCAACTATTACAGCTTGCCTTTAATAACTTACCCTCCCTTGCTTCCACACCTACCTGTCTGCTCTACCCATTCTTGAAATACTGCTTTTTCACTTTGTTCCAGACAGGTAAGGCAGCACACCACCTCTCTTATCAGTCACCTGTTACAGTTTTTGAGCAACAGCTTCATAGTTTGAATAGATTTAAACCCCTTCCACCATACCCAGAGTCTGCCACTTCACTGAAGTCCAAGCTCCTTGCTCAAGAAGCAGGATATTCTTTTTAAAGTCTGCACACACCATTTTTCTTGTCTGCAATAATGTTTAGAAACAGCTGTTGATGTTGTTGTTGATCAAATAAATTTAACAACTTCTGTATGCTTAGTGAAGGATAGAGTTGCTGGATTTTATTTCATTCAACTGAAAGTAGTATTATTCATCTGGATATCTACTCAACACCTCTGTTCAACATATGTATATGTTTTGGTGTCTTTAATGTAGCGGTAGCACTCAACTTCATTTACACATTGTCTGGGATAGTTTAAAAAAAAAACAAGTGCATAAATAAGACTGAGCATGAGAAACTGGTGTAATGGCTGAGGCTCAGGCTGCTGAAGATGCTAAATTATAAAGTTATCAGAAGAAATGAAGTGCAATTCAAAAAACAGTAGCCTGGCAAAAGAAAAACAACAGGAGGACTTGGCAGTTACTGTTGCACAAGAAGCAGGATGGGGAGTTCTAGGCGTTGAGAATACCTGCAAAAGAACCACGAAGCCTGGAATAGGACATGCTCAGAAAACAAAGAAATGTAGAAAACAGTGCCAGAGTTTCTCCAGCACAGACTGTTTAGAAACAATGACTTAACAAATCACCACAGTGAAAACATCAACCATCTGTTCCTTTTATTTGGTAGCACACTATTTCAAAGAAAAGTAAATATTACTTTCTAGAAATGTATTTGCTGTCATACAACAGTAGGTAACAAAATATATAGCATTTTAATTGCAAAATCTTACAATGTAATTAGATGCTAACGTGCTGTCCAGTAAACTCAAACTATGTACAATTATGCCAAAAATGCTAATTTCATAGCTTTCTCTTGGCTCTGATGCAAAATGAGGAAATAAATTTTGGTAAACAGTTTCCTTAGCAACTCTCCCATTTGGAAACTGGTGACTTTAAATTACAGGTAATTGACACCACAACTAAAGTGCAGTAGTATATCTCAGCACTACTATCTTATCAGATTTCTATGCAGGCAAAAGGATCAGGATAAGTTTAGATGCAATGTCATGGTTTGGGATGGAATCAACTCCTAATTTACACAGTCTGAATACTACTATTTTTAGACCTTTCTACTTCCTTCGGCGTGGGTTTATTTTGGCTTTTTATAGAGCTTTTTATTAAAAAGCTTGTGTTCTATCACACACACCTCTTCATGTATATAAGAGGGCTGTATCCTCAGAAGAAAGGAGAATAACCTTAGTACAAAATGATAACTCTGGGGAAAGTCCAATTCTCTGTAATGAGCCAGATGACCACATAACCTGAAATGAAAGAAAAAGCTCTAAATTAGAAGTGTATTTAGTTAGCATTTAGTTAGCATGTATATACTTAACTGTAATTAGAGGAAAACTCTAACATTTTACCTACACCATAAATCGCAATTCTGGCCTACAATGTCAATTCTGTAAAAGGATCCACTCCCACAAAACCTGAAAGGACTGGGCCAAATCACGTTCAGAGATGGTACAGATACGGTATGGGAGAAAAATGTGTATAGCTTCTTGCACTGTGAATCAGGATCATACTGAACCAGACAGACGATACGTTCTTTGCCTTTCAGAACCACACTGAAACGGTATTCTTTCTAGCAGCTTTTAACAAATATAGTAAAGTGCAAAAATGGCTATCTTAACCTATTTTTAAAATTACTAAGACTATCCAATGCAGACACCCCAGGCTCCTTCCTCTTCTCTATTCTCCTTTGCACACACTCTCCCTCGGCTCCGCTCTCTCCTTCCTGCCACTATGCCATGTGATTGTAATCAGTTCATTTCTTGTCCATTGCCTTTGTATGCTAAATATAAATCTAAAAACAAAAAAGAAAAGCTTAATTCAGGCCAATGGAGTAACACAGGAAACAATGAGGCAAACATTGGTCAGGTTGATAGAAAGAGGAGTGCTATAGCAACCTTCTGCTATTAGCTATCATGGCAAAGATTTTAAGAAGAATGAGGAGGTAATTTTACTGATGAAGTATATAATGAAAATAGCATACTGGTCTTACTGGTAACAAGCATCAAATTCAGACTGAATGAAAGATGACTCAGAGGACAGACTAGGTAGATAGCTCTGTAAATGATCAGTAACAGGGCACTGTTCAAGTGCAGTATTTCTTGGTTCAGTGTTTTAAATTGAAAAAAAAAAATCTGACCCAACATTTGCTTTTATTAAATGTGGTGAGTTTAAAATAACATAAGATCCAGCTATTTCAATTAAAAAAAACCCTTTTACATTCATATGGGGACTTAGGTGCTATTCACTGTATAAGCCCCACACATCATCTAGCTTACTAGGACATTGCCTTGGGATATGGAGAACTAGAGTTTAAATTTCCCCTCCGTCTGATTCAGAGCAGTGGTCTTAAATATTCACCAGAACAAGGACCGGGACCTGTCTGTCCCAATTTACGGGCAAGTGTGCTAATACTAGACTATAGAGTCATTTGCTCACTCCCTCTGGCCCAACAAACATTTACATTTCACCTCAAACTGGAGCAACAGACAGACCCATTCCCGAGTGTCATGCAAGCCACGCTTTGGGGAGCAAAGTCTTTGTTTAAATCCTTCCCCTGAGAAAGGCAGAGAGGGAATTTGAAAGCAGGTCTCTCACATCCTAGGTCCATCCTCTGCCCTACAGATCTGTCCTCATGTTCCATGAAAGTTGCCAGTGGCCTCTTACAAAAACTGAATTAAGTTGTTCATTCCAGCAGTGTCAAAAAGATCGAGCTGACTCCACAGCCCAACCCATGTTTTTCCTTCACTTCAAAGCATGTGCGAAATTCAAGCTTCATTTCTGAAAGATTTTGGTTGAACCAAATCTGCATTTTCTGGCCAATATGAATTAAAACAAACAAACAAACAAAAAATCCACGTTGTCATGTCCCAGCCTTAAACTTGAGATTCAGCAATTATAGCTCTTATAGCAATTTAGGTGTCAGATTTCAGCTTTCAGTGGGGAGGGGTGGGAAGAGATGATACTTTATATTTGAGGCAAATGCATTAAATCGATACTGTAAAGCACCTATCTGATTCATTGGAGCTACCCTTTCCACAAGAGCACCTAAACACACACATACATGCATGTACTCTTTTTCCCATTTTGCACTATTTTTTTGAGCTGTTTACTTTAAGAGCTCTAAAAAGAGCTAGTAAAATTGCCAGATGGTTTTAAATTTAGATGTAATACGGGGGAAAAAAAAATCCATTTTTCTCAAAATTTCTCATACATTATAATGCATCATCATGTATTATCTCAAACTAAAGATTTATATACCTAATGAATTTAGAATTAAATTTAAAATGTGAAGCTTTACAAGAAAAGAAAATATAAAAACACGTTACCAACGATTTTATGAACCTCAGCTTTGCCCACAATGAAATCATACACTAGCCATAGGATTAAAGTATTTCAGTGGTCCCAGTTAGACCACACTGATTTTTAGAGAAAGAGAATTTCTAAGTTTGTATTTAGTTCTATTATACATACACACACTTAAATAGGATAAAACCTCATATCTGAGGGAGTAGATGTTATTTTCCAAAGTTAAGTAAGTGTCAGATGTATAATTAACTACTTGCATTGCAAATGATATAATGGGAAATCTAACTGGTAAGAATTTAAATTCAAATCTTGTTTCATGAAGGCTATGACAGTTTGCCATTAACATTTTAATACATTACATATGAAAATGTAGGCTTAAAAACAGACTTTGCATGAAAAGATTATTCACACAAACACACTGAAATATCTACTCATTCAATGTGTATATAAGGTTTACGCAAATTTGTGGTAAAAGGATTATTACCCCTCCTCCCCTTAGAAAAGCTTCTTGTTCATACAAAAGAATGAATCCATACAACCAAAGCTCTTGTAATATAACACTGTGTTTACATTATTCCAACCCATTTCTGTCATGGTGGATACGTGAAAGGTAATGTGAAAAGGAAAATAAAGATAAGCAAATAAATCCAGTAAAAGACAGAAAAACCTGCACACATGTAAAACCCAGTTATTTTCAAAGGGAATATACAATATTTTAAAAATCAGAAATGTATTACTAAGTTTTTGTAGGAGCTATTGCTCTCCTAAGCACGACATGCAGAAGTATATATCAGATAATGATTTAAGATGTTATTTAACACACTAATGTGAAGTAAGATTTCAATAACATAGCCTGACCTCCTTCCTCAAATTGCACACACCAGAAATTCAGGAGAATTCAGTCCCTCTGCAAAGTCCATCTTTTTCAGTGAGGTTCACCAGTACATTCATCTTCTGGATTAGGATTTCATGATACAACAATGGCAGACCCAAGAACTGGCATACAATCCAGTAGCATGATCTACACCACCAAGGGAGTTTGTGAGAAACACTATTTTAGATGCTTCCTATTCCTTGCGGGAAATGCTCTTGAACTCGTACACTCCCTCACTAGGGCTTTTGTTTTCTATCGATAGACTGTATTGGCCACACTTCTCTGCCAGGACCCACCAAGGGGAATAGCCACCATTTTTCGCAAAATTTGACACAGGAGCAGAAGGTATTAAAGGAGGAGTGACAAGTCTGACACAAACCAGGCAGACAATGAACCATCCATATGGATTTGTACAAGGCTGGGTTAGCTGGGCTATCATTCTCCTTTCTATTTAAGTCCCTTAGTTATATAAAGAAAATAATTATACGAAAAATATCATGACTGTTTTGAGATACACTTAGTTGAAAAATTAAAAGATCAAATTCTACTTTGCTTGTGAAGTCAAGATTTGAGAACAGTTCTCTAGTAAAGACAGACATTAAGTGTTCTTCATAGCATAAAACGTTTCCTTTTCCCCAATTTCTTCTTTAACTATTCCAGTCTGCTTGCAAAAGATATAACTGTTGATAGTTGATATGTTTAGATGAAATAGCAATGGTGCCCTTTTCACTCCCAATCATTTTATTTTGAAATATATTTTGGAAGCATAAATTGCTGCTTAATTGAACTCCAATCGCTAATTTCAACATTAATTTTGATTAAGGTCAGCACAAAAGCAGCATACTGATTTAGAAAATGAATTCCTATGCTTTTTTTGGAGGGGCTGGGAGGTGTGGGGGGATGAAATAGTTTCCCCATTCTCTGGAGAATTGTGGTGCAATAGCTTTGTCTAACATACTACAAAGAAGGAAGTGAATATTTCTACCTAGCTGCTACTCTTGCCATGTGACTTCAGTTGTTGATTTTGTCTCATCTCCTCTCTTCTCAAAAGCTCACTTTGATCACTCTTCATATTACAACTTATCTACACCCAGTCCAAGACTAACCATTGCACATACGCCCCTTTCTATAAATGATTTTAACTATATGTGAATACATAACTGTGCACACATCCCTTATTTGTCATTTATAAAAAAAAAGGTACTTTATTGGCAGAACTTTCAAAAAAATATATATATATAATAACAGTTTAAATACTTACTTCTCAGTACATAGTTTAACTGTACACAGCCAATAGTCAGGGTTTATGGCTGTAAGCAAGCCACATTTTTCTTGCAAAATTCCCTTCAGGCTATGCCCATGAAAACAACTCCCATCTGTGTTTTCTTCAGACCAGTTTAACTGAAAACTTGAAGGATTTGGCTTTTCAGCAGGTTGCACTGAACCAGACAGCTTGCCAAACTGATTTTGTAAGTTCACAACTATTTCTGTACAAATAGAAACAAAAAAAAAAGACAAAAGTATTAGAATGCTGTTTAGAGGTGATTTACAAAGGAAAAAAATTGGATATTGGTGCTTTTTTCTCCCCCCTCCCCCCGCACCATATACTGAGAAAGCCTAAAGGTCTATATGTTCTCTCCTCCTTTCTATTTAATATTCAAGTCTGTCATATACTTTAGGGAAAGATTTTGAAAGACTAATCAAAATACCATGTCTTTCATACCTAACAATATTAGCACTGGGGTACTCCCAAAACACGCCCAGTAAAGCCAGTAAAATCCATTCAACACTGCTGATATTTTTTGTTCTGATAGCACACATATGCCAGGATGCCTTTCACTATATTTAACTGGTCATATGCTACCGCTCAGAGTGGACAAGATTTACTGAGTAGTTTCCTGTGAAGCAGAATTAAGGACGTCTGGTTTTGTACACATGTGGATATAAGGTTAAATTTTTCACCATGCACATTCCCCACTGGAAAAAAAAAAAGAAAAAGAAAAAGAAAAGCACACCACCTTTCCCTATGGCTAGTGAAATACTCAGAAGTACCCTTTCTGTTGTCTAATGTGGGTTAAAAACAAAAACAAAAACCACACCACAGTTTTCCTCTTAGTGGGAGTATTTTATGGGGTCTCTCTCTTCTCCTTGCCTTCCATTTTCAGAACCCAGTAGGAACAATATTATCTTTGAGACCTCTACCCTTCTGTCAAATGTGACAGATTATGATCAAACTTTCATTAGTTATTGAGGCAGATGGAGAAGGTATGATGATAGACCAACACACCCACATTACAACCCCATATGCTTTTTTTCGTTAGGATAAAAAGCAGGCTAAAAAACACTGTTGGAGCTTCAATTTCTTTTTATGAGCTGCACCAAGAAAGCTGTGATCTGAATAATCCCATTCATAAACTGGAAAAACACAGTGAAGAAATCCTGAAGTGATCTAAGGAATGGGAAGCTTATCTTTCAAGAGGACACTAAAATCCATCGTTAAAAACAAAGGAAGGTTTCTGAAAACATTTATCAGACACATAAGTGTCTGATAAACACCAGGAAGGGTAAAAAGATATTAAGTTAAAGGAAAGTTCCAGGACAAGAAGCAAGCAAACTGCCCAAAAAAAAACAATAAGCCAAAATTAGAAAATGTTTAAACATCAAAAGGAGTAAAATTCTGGAGCGCTCTTTGCATATGTATTTTTTGTCTCTATTATTTTAAATTTGTTGTAAGATGAAACTTGACCAGTTGTAATGGCATTATATAGTATTCTTGCTTGCAATGGCCAGTGACAAAGTTCAGCGACCTAGGCTCTTTCTAGTTCTGAGAGAAGCAGAACCAGAAGGGGACTCTAGAGTAGAACAGAAATTATGAACAATGAATGGTTATTCACTTTTTCTTATAAACACAAGACTAAAGGGCATCCAAGTAAATGATCATTTTGAAATAAAAAATATATATTTTTCTACAGAACATAACTGCAGGATCACTCCTACATAATGTTGAGAAGAGTATAAATAGGTTCAAAAAAACAATTACATTCTTGCAAGAGAAGTCCAACAAGAGTTATTCAAACCAAATATGATGTTATAGCTTGTTTAGAAGTCCCTGAACCACTCACTGCCAGAAACTGGTAGAGTATATCAAGGGAAAAATATCACTTGCCACACTTCTTACCATCTCTCTCCCAATATCTCCCACTTACTAGATAAACAGAATGAAGAACTTCAGGTTTTATATTTGGCTGAAAAAAATTCTGGTCTCCCATATTTCCATAGGTAATTTTTTAAACTGATATATATATATATATAGGAAGGAAGAAAAAGAAAAATCCAGTAATTCCTTATAGGTATTTCTAGAACTACTAAAATAGGACAGATGGACCTTCATTCTGACCATATATAGCTATCTATTTAAGTAAAGTCACATTCGGACAAAACTTCCTCACTTTCTACAGGAGACTGCAAGAATGAGTGGGAGAGAAGAGAGATGTACAGGATATACCAAAGGACATACTAAGGCAGTGATAAGAGGAAGTAAAGGGGAAAAGGCATACAAAAGCCATGGGAGAGCAATAACAATTCATGAAAAGCACAGTTATCTAAAGGCAGCTGACAAATTGGTGAAGATGAGGCCAGAATTCTCATTCTAAGATTAGGTTAAGTAGATCATTTAGGGAGACTGGCAAAGGCAGTTTGAGTTAAGCTTGAGGAAAATGTCTGACTGAAGAATTCCAGCCATAGGTTGTAAAATAGTACATTAATTGAGCCCAGAGATAAAGAGAGAGAAGGGAAAGTATTTTAGGATGTAAATGTTATCATGGTTAGGGCTTGCAGATTTTCTATGATGGGAAAAGTTGGAGCAGATTTTTGCATTGATTGAAAGAGCCAAAGTTTACTCACGCCTTCTTTTAAGAACTTTAGATTTCTTCTTGGCTGAGTAAAACAGTGGCTTTTCACATCTCCACAGATACCTACCAGTAAGAAAAATGAAAATTGTAAGGAAAAAGACAGTTGGAGCAAGCCTTTAAAAGAATAGTAACTTCTTACAAGTAGTGCTAGAGCTATTAAAATAATCTAATGGTTAGTGCCATTAATACCCCCTCCACACACTATGTATACAGGAAGTCTTTTTTCAGAGTAGACAAACTGAGGCATGTAATCATAGATTTACTGTAATCAGTTAATTGTTTGATTGTATAAGCTACTTGTCACAGAAAGTGAGCATTTAATTATTATGCTGGATAAACATTATGAGTGTAAATAGAAAACTAAGATAGGGATTTAACTGTTTCATTCACCCAAGCTTACTGTATCGAATTATGTGGCAAATTTCTAAACTTTTCAACTTCTGTGAGGAGTTAGGATTTCACATACGACTATCAAAAAAGATTTTTTTTAAACTTCTTACTTGGCTCTTTCTTCGTCCAATTTCTTTTGCTCCACATCCAACGAACTTTTTATAACCTTGCACCATTTTTTAAACTCGAAATATGGACCATCTGAAGAAAACATTCAACATTAAAATTTCAGGTTTAAGAAGAAATGAAAGAAACATGTAATATTCAAAAGGTGGCCTACATGCAGTCAGACCTTGTTTCTTCAGTCTGTAAAAAAACCTAAATTGTTTATGCCCATAGAAAACATACTTGATCTGGCAATTCATCTACCAAAGAAATGAAAAGCAGAAATTCAGTAAAAGAGCAGGATGTCTTAAGAAGTGTGGAGGAGCTCCTTAGCTTTGAATAGTTTTCATAGACTTAGTACAATTCAAACCTTCCCTCCTTTCCAGCAGTTGAGCCTAAAAGCTACCTCCTTGTCTCTACCAAATGAACTAGATCTCTACAAAGCGAAGTCAGCTTTCAAAAAGATGAAGGCCACTTCAACGTATTAATGAAACTTTACAGATCAAGTTTAAATATGAACAATTAACTTCTAAAGAAGCTCAGACGTAAAATTTCAAACAGTTTGGTCAACTCCACAGTCTCTCCTACCGCCTATGAAATATTACAGGGCAGGAAGGACAAACTTGACAACTGCATGCACTTCATATCAGCCTCCCACATTTTTGAGTACAGGAACTTCATTCACTGATATGCGAACAAGTATTTACCAACACATGCAAAAACATGAAGGCAAATGGCATTCTAGCAGCATGTTTATCATCAATGCTCCAAAGAGGCACAGGACAGAAGTGAATCAACAGGGTACAGCGGGTATAAGAATCCCAGACAGAACCATATATAAGTACGGAGTATAATTTTTAAACTATAATCAACTCTTAATACCTATGGGTGAATTATCTGCATTGTGAATTAACCAGGCGTTGCACTTCCCCACCACCCCAGCTGCACTGCATGTGATGCTTGCATCATGCTTAGCTTTGCCAGCTAGCTGTTTAAACTGTTTTGAAGGTGACTATACTGTTCTTTTAAGCAAGCTTATATATGTTTTGTAAGATCTATATTTTTGCTTTATTCAA
The DNA here is from genome assembly GCF_003343035.1 of Apteryx rowi. Taxonomy (NCBI): domain Eukaryota; kingdom Metazoa; phylum Chordata; class Aves; order Apterygiformes; family Apterygidae; genus Apteryx; species Apteryx rowi. Next base: position 146,064 of record NW_020450700.1, on the reverse strand, counting down.
GTCATCCTGCCACAGGATGTTTTAAATGCTAATAATATAGATGGATTCAAAAAGTGGTAGAGAAATGCAGGGAAGAAAAATCCATCACTGCTTTTTAAGACTCAAAGGTGTGGATACAACTTCTTTTATGAACTCCTTAAACCATGGTGTGCTGGAAGAGCAGTCTAGGGGAAGAAAAATTTTATATTTATCTTAATTTTTACTCTTCAACATCTGTCACAAGCAAACACACTGTCAGAGGCACCATGCTAGGCTATATTAACCTTTTATCTGACCAGTGCTGCTAGTCTTATGCTGATATAGTTGAGTCAACTGGAAAATATACAACTCTGATATAGAATACTGTTTATGTTCAAATAAAGTATGTGACTGAGATGTATATATGTATGCATATATGTATGCAGTTCAAGAACATATACACAGAGAAGTACTAGCTAACTACAACTACCTACTGTGCAGCTTTCAGTCTGTCTTGAAAAAAATATAAGAGCCAAATGCCTTTTCTTCCCCCCTTAAAAAAAAAAAAGAATACTAGAAAAAGAACTGTTCAACTGAAAATTAAGTTAACATAATCTGGACCTTTACAACTCAGAATTAACCATTATTCATTTCAGTACACTAACTTTGCCAAAACGCCAGASGCAGTTTTGAGCTTTGGCACTAATCAGTACTCTAACAGAAATTCTCACATCAGCTCTTCTGTACAGCTGCTCACTGTCACTGCAACATTTTAAGAATAGGGGCAACATAATACAGCATGGAGCATTTTGCACCACAAGATTTCAAGGTAAAAAAAATGGGCAAAGAATGAGCTGGTAACTCCCAAAGGCAATGAGGCTTGTTAATAAGGGAGAAACCCCATTAAGACATTAACAGCTTTGAGCCTCAGCTTGTAAGGAATTGTGCAACTTCTACTTCTTGTCACTATCACGCATTTCAACTATTCAAGGCAAACTGAGAAGAAAAACAAGATCCAAAATACGTTTGTGTAGCTATTTGAAAATAAGTTACCTTTTTTTTTTTTTAAGTTAACAATGATGACTGTCTCTAGATACAGCAGTAATTGTGTTTGCACACTGCTAACACCGATTTCGTTATTGACTTAGATTTTTAAAAAGTAATGCAAGGGTCAAAATGAACCCAAACCGGATGGAAAGTTTAAAACATAAATCCTTGTAACACACCTTTGGTTTTATCTTCAACTGTGATCTGGATAAGACCAATGGAACATCTTCCTGAAGATTTCTAATCTTTGATTTGTCTTTTTGCCCTCAAAGAACCATGTTCACACCATTATCTCTCCTATCTTAATTGCTGCTAGCTTTTCCACACTCTCTCAGGAATATTTAGACTAAGAAAATAGATTACATCTGAAATATGTTACACACTAAGACATTTTATTTAACGTGACTAAACAAGTTTGGATTTTATCACAAATGTGGTTTGATGCCCCTAATAAGTATCTGCTATTTATGATCAAAGTGTGCTCCCTTTTTACTGTGTAAGCATTGTTTTACCTAGCTTACATAAAAGGACAAAATTCTAAACAAAAGAGGTAAATGCGCAAAAGTAAAAGCAGAAAGGTATCTAGCAAAATATGTACATAATCCGCCTATCAAGTACAATAAAAATTATACAGGTAAGCTGAGACAATTTAAGGCAAATAACATCTACTCTTTTCTTTAAATAAAGGTTCTAAAAGAATAACTAATGAAAAAGTATTAATGAATGCTAAAACCCACGTTTTAATGACCAATAGCTCTAAACATTTCAAGCCTGATTACAAAGTTATTTCATTTACAAAATCATAACAGACTGCTTCCACTAGAATATTTATGTACCTTCTTTGTTGTTTTTATTTCTTTCTTCAGCAAAGTCTGACAGTAGCCTGAAAAAAAAATATCAGGTTGACTATTCTGTAGATCCAAAACCTGGACTTTTAAGACTTTAAATATGAATTTCAAATACATTTGAAAAAACATTGTACCCCAGTTTTCATTCCAAGTTCCACATTTAAACTGATGATTTCAAAAAATAAGTAACATTTAAGGACAAAAATACTTTCAAATCTATATGTTTTCCATTACTGAACTCAATCAAAATTCAAATATATAAATTAAACATTAATAAAGGAAAAAAATTATTTAACACTGTCATTTGCACTATTTGAATATTTGGGCTCTGATACAGATTTGCCTGTACACTTACCATTCATAGTGATCATCTAGTAAAAACAGTAATTTGAGCACCACTACAATAACTGCTGCAGCAAGAACATCATATTTCACTTTCCTTGTTGACTTATTTCCAGGCTCAAAAGTCAGGAAATCTGCTTCTCCTATATGGATCTTTTTCACCACTCGACAAGTCCAATTATGCAATTCATCTGATTATTATAAATAAAAATATAAAATGAGTATGTTGAGACAAGCTAAAAGTACTTTTACAATGCAAATATGTTAGCGATTTGAGGAAAAAAAATGCTTATAACCTTTGGGACCATCAGACAATTTTTTCCAGCTGAAAAGCATTTTTGGATATTTTTATAAATATTAAGTAATCTTCATTGTATTTATATAAAGAAACAGTTGCAATTTACTACATATGCACAGGAAAAAAAAGGCACACTTTTAATAGTGTTTTGATGTTATTCTAATGACATTATTAGATCATCCTGAACACTGTTCCAGGAAATCATATCTTAAATCTACATTAATACATTTAAACTCTAACTTCAAAAACAAAAACCCTAAACCAAAAACTCTTCACAAACTTTTTCCTGCATTCAAGAAAACTAAGCACACATGCAAGAACGGAGCTAGACTACAGCATAGCAGACACACACATGGGCACTAGCAACAGCCTAGCATGGCAGCACAGCATTTGGCAGTTATCCCGACAAAAAAGTAGTGTGAAGCACAGACATTCCCAATTTAGATTAAAATTGGCATTACGCTGTAAAGGCTAACAACTTTGCTAGTGCAGTGTATATTAAAAAAAAAAAAAAAAAAAAAGACACAACTACAGCTCCAAAAGAAGCAGTATGATATCTATAGTCTCTCGTTACTTTATGCTTATTTTTCACACATACAAATCCCCTAAATTTCTCACCTTTCCTGTTTAGCAAGAAATACAAGAGTTGATTACATCACCATCAGATTCCACAAAGGTTAGCAATGTATGACTAAGTACAACGCTAATCCATCTATACTTTGTATTCTCTTGCTGCTTACAAAGAGTTCAGTGCGAACTATTTTTTAATCCTTTCATATGTTAGTAAAAGTTAAACAAAAATTGAAAACCATAAAAGTACTTCCAATATAAATAATATATGTTTTTACAAATTTTGTCAGTATACTTTCTTTTACTGTAGATACTTGAAACAGACTTTGTTATTATTTAACGTCCTAAGAGGCAGTGCCAATTCATTGCTTAATTTACTTTTTTTAGGAGTTGCTATATAACAACAGCAGTTCTTTTTCAAATAGTGAATAAAATGTTTCCACGTGATAAAATTGTTTAGTTGCAAAGGAAAAGTAAAGCACAAAATATTCCTCTTTTACAATATTTTCCAGAGTATTTAGCTTTGTATTCCTTTGTAATAAATCTGAATGTGCCAAATTGCTAGACTTTCTTTGATTCGATTATTTTTCAGATTTTGACGTATCAATGTGATTCTACATAGGCTCTAAAAGAATAAAATCAGCATTTCTACTCTGGAATTTTAGCCCTAAATCTGAAGGCTGTCTCTTCTTTATAAAGTTGTGAGCATATATAAAAGCTATGTAATTTTATTCAGTGTAACTCATTGCAAAATAAAACAATAAAAAAACAAAACTATTAATTGCTCAAATGTACATGTTTTGAGGAAAAAAGTAATTTACAGGCTATTTTCTTCAGAAGTCATCTTAAGTGAACGTGATATGTGATGGGAAGTACGTCAGCCCAGCAGACAGAGTTTTCATAGTAGGACCGATTTGTGTGTTAGATAATTAAATATTCACTACTTAATTTTAGGATAAACAACAAGCATTTAATACTCATACAATATATGATTTCAATGCTAAATCAGAAGTCAAGTGAGACAGAAGCTGATCTGTCACACATTATCACTTGTTAATACTAAAATTAATGCTAATAATTCAAGTAACAAAGTTACTTTTCACTTCCATTTATATATATGGATTGCATGATGAGTTGGATTTATTTTAATTCCTCAGACTAGCTTTTAATAGAAAGGGGGAAATCAACACAAAAAAATCACTGAAATTTACTGTCTGTGCAGAATGCTAGGATTTACAAAGGAGTCCTTTAAAATAGTGTCTTAGCAATTGTTTGCCAAAGCATTTACATTAAGTAATAAAAGAGTGAAGTAGTCAAAGCTGGAATGCAAACCAGTTTTTTAAAGGTGCAGATTAAGGAGAACTCTTTAAAATAGTGACATTCAAGACGACCTTTTCATTAAAATTAAGTTTATAAAATATGTATTCCAAACCCACTCAAAAATAGTACTATTTCGGAAGACAATCCCACTTGTACTGAGGTCCTGACTTCATCAATCATTTATCTTAAGTTAATAAATCACTTGACTTCAACTAGTACCTCTTATTTCACATGGATCCTCAGAGATTTGAAATGAAGTATCTCCTCAAGAGGTTTACAGAGTGAGCATCAGAGTGCTCAAAATCTTGCATATCGGGGCCTATAATATGTACTTTAAATGTCTGATGAAGGCACTTTCCACAGAAATTATCTTTCAGGTTCAAGCTTAAATGTGTATAAATCAGAAGGAAAAGAGTAGGAAATTTTAAAGTAGTAATTCAAGTCTTTTTACTAGAGTTTAACATACCAAAGAAAAATTTTATCTGTTCAGGTTTGAGAAAATATTTACCGGGTAAGTTAGCTTCCATCAAGTACTTCATGCACAACATGTCTGGATGAAGAAAGCAGCTGTCTGTTATATCTGGAAAACGAGGCAGCTCTAAAAATGCAGCAAGTTGAAGCATTTTGTTGTACACTTCTTCATATACAGGCCATGACTGAAAGACAGGGTTAGAGTGTTTTATACATTTGTTCTACTACTATATTAGTTACTGATTTAAAATACTGTATTATTTAAAGCAGAAACACTGCCTCTGTTAGCACCCTATATGAAGCAATCATATCTGAAGTTGCTCATCAGACCTGCAAACAATGCACCACCTTTTATGTAAAGTGATCAATGTGCTTCCAGATGCTCCAAAATTGAAAACACATCTTAAAAAAAAAAAAAAAAAGGTTTAACAGAACATCAAATCACAGAATAGTTGAGGTTGGAGGGGACCTCTGGAGACCGTCTAGTCCAAACTCCCGGCTCAAAAAGCAGGGTCACATAGAGCAGGTTGGTCAGGGCTGTGTCCATTTGTGTTTTGAGTATCCCCGAGGATGGAGACTCTGCAACCTCTCCGGGCAGCCTGTTCCAGTGTTTGGACATCCTCAATATATAAAAAAAAATCCTTATGTTTAAATGCAATTTATTGTATTTCAGTTTGTGCCCATTGCCTCTTATTCATTCACTGGGCACCACTGAGAAGAGTCTGACTCAYCATCTTCATCTCTACACCCTCCCATCAGGTATTTATACACATTGATAAGATCCCCTCTCAGTCTTCTCTTCCCCAGGCTGAACAGTCCCAGCTCTCTCAGCCTCTCCTTGTATGTCAGATGTTCCAGTCCCATCATCATCTTCGTGGTCCTTCGCTGGACTCACTCCAATACATTTGTCTCTCTTGGACACAGCACTCCAGATGTGGCCTCACCAGTGCTGAGCAGAGGGGAAGGATCACGTCCCTCAACCTGCTGACAACACTCTGCCTAATGCAGCTCAGAAGGCTCTTGGCCTTCTTGGCTGCAAGGGCACATTACTTGCTCATGCAACTTGGTGTCCACCACGACCCGCAGGTCCTTCTCTGCCAAGTTGCTTTCCAGCCAGTTGTCTCCCAGCCTGTACTGGTGCATGGGGTTATTCCTCCTCAGGTGCAGGACTTTGTACTTCCCTTTGTTGAACTTTGTGCAGTTTCTGTYGACCCATTTCTCCAGCCTGTTGATGTCCCTCTGAATGGAAGCAGGCCAATCTGGTCTATCAACCACTACTCCCGGTTTTCTATCATCTGCAAACGTGCTGAAGGTACACTGTTCCACTGTCTAAGTCATTAATGAAGATGTCAAACAGTATTGGCCCCAGTATCAACCCCAGGAGGACACCACTAGTCATTGACCTCCAGCTGGACTTCGTGCCACAGATCACAACCCTCTGAGCCTGGCAGTTCATCCAGCCTTCAGTTCACAAGACAGACCACTTATCTAGTCTGAACTTCAGTCTGTCAATGAAGATGTTATGGGAGACAGTTTCAAAAACCATTTTTTATTTAACCCTTATTTAAGTCAAGATAAACAACATCCACTGTTCTCCCCTCATCCACCATGCCAATTACCTCACCGCAGAAGGCTATCAAAGTCGGTCAGATATGATTTTCCCTTCATATATCCATGAGGACTACTCCTAGTCACCTTCTTGCCCTTCTGTGTTTGGAAGTGGCTTCCAGGATTGTTTGCTCCATCACATTCCCAAGGATCAATATGAGGCTGACAGACTCAAATTGTCCTTCTTGACCTTTTTGAAGATAGGGTAGACATTTGCTCTCTTTCAGTCTTCTGAAACCTCTCCTGATAGCCATGACATTTCAAAGATTACCAAGAGTGGCCTCGTAACAACACTGGCCAGCTCACACAGCATTCATGGGTGCATCCCATCAGGGCCCACAGACTTATGTATGTCCAGTACGTTTAAATATTCCCTGACTTGATCCTGATCCACCAAGGTAAGTCTACCTTGCCCTGGACTTCCCCACTGGTTTCCGGGACCTGGTATTGCTGAAGACCAGAATTACAAGTAAAGACTGAGGCAAAGATGGCATTCAGTACCTTGGCCTCTGCGACCAGGTTGCCATTCCCATTCAGCAGCGAGCTCACATTTTCCAGTATCTTTCCAAAGAACCTTTAATAAAGTTTCATGCAAAAAGAAAAATCTAATTCCATAGTTGCCCAGTTACTCACAAAAATCAATCTGCAACTCTTTTTTTTCAAAATTATTGACTATACAAAGAAAGTTCTCCCTATTTCTACTGAAGCTTTTTTGCTAGAGAATGTAACTTACAGACATATTCTGACATGCTTATTCATAATGAATTCAGCAGGATCTGGTAAAGTTTACTGAAGTAAAGTAAAGTTTGGACTGCAAGGTTTGACCCTCGTTTCTTAATACTTTAACTGTTTTATTAAATATTGTTCTATACTTCCTATTTCTTTATACTTTAAATGATTACTTGAATTTACCTGTTAAAATGACGATTTTCAGTTGTTCAGGCTACTTCACTATTTTAAATGTATAATAACAGTGTATTTTCTGCCTGTTTGTCATTCCAATTCAGCCCTTTATCATGTATTCATATTTATCAAGTCAGTTATGTTCATAAGGTACTTTCCTTATTAGGAATTTAGCATGGGCTTAGTTCACGAATTTAAAACTTTTCAGAAAAAAAATGAATTCAGGCTTCTGTTTTTATAGACCAGTTGAAAAACACACAATATTTACATTTGCAACAACAGTGAGACTGAAATAATGCCTTTTCATTCAGTTATTTGGTTTAATCTATTTTAATATAAGCTATGCAGCCAGTGCTGAAATTGTATAGGTTTGAATGATTGCCAACATTCCCATTTATTTTTTAAATGATCTCCCCTCAGACTGCAGTCAAGACTTGCTTAATTGCATGAATACATGCTTAAGCAAATAAGTAATTCTACTGTCACTTACTATTACACATGCATCTTTTTGTAACAGTTAGGAAGTTGTAGCATGTTCATTATAGTTTCTAAACAATGTTAAAGAGTGGCTTAGACTTCTACAGGACTATCTTGAGAAACAAGAAAAACATGCATTACCAGACTTCTACAGAAGCCCAAGCTTAGCAGCGCTTTCCATTCCTTTTAAAAAGCAGTTCTAAATTGAATACCAAAACAGTCTTGAAACAAAACCTGAATGGTATGTAACTTCTCTTGAATGTATTTAGAGAAAAATTAAAGTCACAGATAATTCAAATAACAATGTCACACAAATAATATTCCTAAATGGATATAATGGAAATATGGTTTTTTTCTTTGATAAAAAGCAGCTGAATTACCAGTTTCTTAGTAACATATCAGACATGAAAATGAAAATGAAGACACTAGAAATTCGGTCATTGAAAGCATTCCCATTCTCAAACATTAAAGTACCACCAGTGAAGTTATTTRAACATTCTCATTTAACAAAGAGGTACTTTAAGGAATATAGCTCCTAGTTTGAGGACCTAGGGTAGATAGCTTATGTCCCTTTATAGATGAGCTTCTCTTACTGAATCAGGCTAAGGAGATAGTTTTCCTGTCCTAGGTACTAGTGAATTATCCCTTCCTCCTCAGTGCCAACACTGACTTTTGTATCAAAGTTTTTAGTATCCAATCCAGGCTTTGGCTTGCAAGTTAGAGAAGTAAATTCAGATCTTTTTTAAAATGAATATAAATGCTCTTTGCTTCACAATGGCAACTAATGCCTTTTTTAATAGCAAACACAAATGATGTAAAAACTACAAATAAAAAATGAATACTGACAGCTATCCTTTGGCTTATTTTAAAAAGGGTGTTAACAGACAAAACTATTCATAATTGATATGTGTTGATAAAGAGACGTTAACACAGTTGGGACATGCAGATCTACGAAGGGCATACTAATCCACCATAAGGTATCACCAACCAATCAGTTGCTATATACCAGGGCTTAACCACCTAAACGTTCACTGTAACGCTGGTCTTTCTGTAACAGAGTGCTGAATCAGCACAATGCAAAATTAACTGAATGACGCATTTCTAGGGGTACACAGTAATCTCTTGAACTGTAAACTACAAGTGGAAGCTGAATCAAACGTAAGACCACATCTCAGCAGGACACATCACAGCGAATGGCTGAAGGCTTGAAGGGTGAGGGCTGAAGACTGTAGAGTGCTTCAGTAACCAAGCACTGAAAGTTCTTACCGATCACTACGTACATTTCATACCCTGTTTAATTCTGAAAGAGGCATAACTTCATACAGTAAATCTCTTATTCCATACTCACTGGAGGCCTAAAACCAAAGAACACCCAACTTTCATACAATGAACATACTAAATATTAGTAAAATACATTAAGAAAAAGCAAAATACCACAAACAAGCAGCCTCAGAGCTAACAAAATTTATCACCTTCCACCTAGCTACATCTCTCTCCCAGGAAAAGAAAAAAAAAGCACTGATAAAACAAGTTGTACTGAAAGTCAACCAATGAATCAACCAGGAAAGCAAGCTCCAGAGCTGCGGCCTCCTTCAACTGAGAAAAGTCTGCCTCCAGCACCTTGGGATTAAACAACAAGGGAGGAGTACTTGGGCAAGAGGGGACAGTGTTATATCATATGCCACATGTTCTCCAAGTATAACTCTCTTATCCAATCACAAATTTAAAAGTTTTGCATTACATTTTTCAGTTGTGCTTCTGAGGAAAATATTAGGGACGACAGCCCCATCAGTGCAGTTACTGGGCTCTCACCTTCTGCTTCCAGAACTTGGGAACCATTCAATGCATAAACCTTACCTACAAACCTTTGAGGGCACCTAATTCCAGGAAGACTGACAGAATGCCCTTGTAAAGCTGTATCATCTGACAGCCTTTTCAGGTGTTTCACAAGCTGGAATTCATTCAAGACCGATCAACAATGACAGAGTCTATAACATGTCTAGATTTGGATACAGAGGTTATTGAGGACAAACTTATCTCAACAGTTGCATCTTTAAAGTCTTTGTATCTTGTTCCCACACATAAAGAAACTTCAGGTCTTCTCCAGAAAGTAGTAAACAAGCTTAGTACTATTTGAGAATACTTTTTTTTTGGCCTCCTATACTAAGTTGAAGTCAAAACACACACTGCTCAGTTGGTAAAGAAGCATCTAGAATAAGATATTTATGATGATAAATATATGTTACACTATTTAAATCAGTTAACTTTGTCCTTCAAAGGTACAATGAAAATTTTCACCTGTATTAGAAAAGAACAACCTGGTTTTCAGAAGACAAGGAGCCAAACTATTAATACGCTAATCAGATCACAGTAACAAGTAAATGTTTCGGGTGAGCCAAGATTGCAGCCTCTCATACTTGTTTGGACAGTATCAGAACATTGCTGATCAACAAGCAGAAAACTGTAGACATTGGCTTGCTTTCTAGACTCGTTTGCAGCCTCCATAACTTTTTGTTTCAAATTTGCTCTGACTCTCTTCTTTCTTATATGATTGTATAGATCATTTCCTTTTTCTATATCATGACGACACCCCAGTAGTAATTATTTACATATTTACACATCAATTTATTTTATTGCAATGATGTTTTATCCTTTTTGAAAAACTGATGTAGACTTACTTGTTTTAAATCCTCCCTTTTATCATTTTTCTCCCCTACATACGCCTCTCCTGTCCAGTATTTTTACTCAGCACAGTTCCTTTCCCCTTCATCCTTCTCCCAGTGAACTTCCATCTAGAGATTCCTTTCTTCCCATGCCTGCCTGTTTTTTAAGACTCTACATACTCCTGGGCTACTGCTGTTCAGCAGTGGCCATATTTTCTAAACAATTTTTAATGACCATTTAATACTGAAGTCTAATAAGAACTGATGTCACTTTCTCATTATCAGCTTTCTGTAGGTCTCAGGAAACCTCTTTGAAATTTACAGTTTGGATATGCTTGGAATTCTCTGAAGACCTGCAAGACAGTCATCTTTAAGACTATCAAGCTAACCTACACCAATTTGGAAAAAGAATGTGCCAAACTTCTCAGAAAATAGACTAAAAAAGTGATTATTTAAACATGAAGTTCTGGAAAACATCAAATTATAAGGTTTGGAGGTGGGTTTTCTGCAATACTATCCAGAAGTTGGTTCAATCCTTGTCATGTCCATAAAACGAAAGACATTTATTGTAAAAAACAAAACCAACCAACCAAAAAAACAAACAAAACCCCCCCACCCTTAATGTAYGTTAACATCTCTGAGTAAAGCCTGCATTGAAATATACATTAATGGGAACCCAAACTAGCTTTAAAACTATGTAAGATGTTTAGTTTATCGTTAGGTATCAACAATGAGCTCAGCAGCAAAGTGCTCCATAGAGTCTGGTACACCTTACTTTGCTTCCGCTACTCAACTGGTTCAACTACATCAGTTAGTCTACAGTCTGCAGCATAAACACAGCCTAGCAGACTGGTGTGGGATGAAGCCAGCAGTAGCACTTGCAGGTTATCTAACAGAACTGACGGTAAAGACAATAACTGTACCAGCTATGAAATTTATACTCAAATTGGTATTCAAAACTGAATGAAATGACCTTGTGACCCAATCTTTATGTAGTAGATATCTTTAATGAAGTTGGCAAGACAAAACTCCTGTATTACAGACTTTTTTTTCCCCTTTTCTTCCCCCCGCATTTGTTCATGTTGCTCCTCATCAGTTCAGTGCTCTCATGCTGTTCCACCAATTTGGTTACTTCCCATATAAGCATGCACTAAAGCACCTTGCTGATGTTTATTTTTTTAAATGTCATTTTCTCCCCTTGCCTAACCTTTATTCACCTCTCAGGGACCATCACCATCCCACCTGGAAGAGCAGGAAGTTAACACACAAATTAAATGTGCTTAAACACTGTGTACTATTACTTTTAATAGTCTTTATCAATAATAATAAGTGCACTTACTAATACTTTTTTTCCCCCAGCTAAGTTAGACTGCAAGAATAATGTAGTCAGCTTTGTTGCACAGTTTGATTCTATGTAGTCTCAAGTTAAGTTTTTAATGAGTGATTTCTTTACCATAGCATAGGGTATACAGCAAAGACATATGCAATGTAAGGGATGGGTATCGTAAGCACTGTTACCATTGCTGTGTAGAAACGTTCCAGACTGGGGAACTGCTGGAAAGTACGAAAGTAGGCTAGGGAAGAACCATTATACTCCACTTGTACATTCTTTCTTAAGTCACTATCAGAAACAGGAGACCAGATTCAATGGACCTTGCATCTGACTTGGTACTGTCATTTTTATGTGGATTGAGCGGATACATTTTTTCAAATCCTGATATCCATGAATCACATCCAGCTGCTGATGTAACCGTGAAAGGGTGTGCCTGGCACTGCTGAAAGGGAACCACATGACAGGAAGAACAAAGAAGGGTGAAACTCCTACGACTCCATTTAGATAACTGCTAAGAAAATGTATAGSTTCTAAGAGCTCTTCCACTAGAAAAGATATGAAGAGATCAAGCACATCTTCAAACTTGCTGCTTTACAAGCCTCCCATCAGGCAGAAAGGATAACTGAAGTAGTTAACACAGGACAATATAATCAACTTGTCCATCTTGGAGCCAGGCAAACATGCTGTCCATGCTATCTGCTTGGCAATAAATGGACAGGAAAAAAGCAGCCAAGATATCATTTGAAAATCATGTGAGAARTAACACTGGCAGTCTCTCTCCCTCCCTTGATGATTGCCCTTTAAAATCTCAGTTGAAACAGCTACTCAACTTAAAATCCCACAGTACTCCTGAATGTTGTTGCAGAGTAAGTGAAAAGGATCTTCGTACAGAAAGGAAAAAAAAAAGATTCATTTAGAAGATGACTCAAACAATGTTTATGCATTTTTTGAGAAAAAATATTCTAGGCGTGCTAGGATGTTTGACTGCACTGAATTGACACACATGGGTTTTACTGGAGCATTCAAGACGGYGGGCAGATGAGCCAGTGAGCCACACATGTGAGAAAAGGCTAACTGAGCATTCACAGACAAACTCTTTTCCTAGACAAAGGTGAGAGATTTTATTTGGATGTATGGGTGACTTTTTAAGTATTCTACTTTCAGAGGAAGACATTTTATTCATTAAATGATTCCTGGCCAAAGTGGTTTGTGAATAAATGAGTTTCAATATTAAACCAACAGAGACATGTTTGAGCGCTGCCCTACTCATACTCACAAGGTAAGTCTGAATGACAAATACCACTTTTCTATAAAACGTGAAGTCTTCTTACAAACAAAGACAGTAATCCAATAAGGAGCTCAGCTGACCTAATGCATTGAAATTTAGGAGTTTAGGAACAAATTTTATTGAATTTCATAAATATTTTGGTAGGTTTGTTTTCTTTCTTCATTAAGTAATGCTTTAAGACAGGTATGGACAAGCTAAAGTTTCTGTTACACAACAGCAAGCTCCCGTGATAAACTTGATTACAATAACCCTTTCAGTAGTGAACTTCCTCCTCAGCTTTTTTTTTTTCTTTTCTTTTTTTTTTTTTAATAAAAGCCTCACCCTTATTTTCATTCTGCATTATTTTCTAGCCTGAAAAAGTACTACATGCACCTGTTAAAATGCACAAAAGCACAAAGGGAGAAAGAAAAAACCCCACACATATAGAGAGAATCCCCCCAACCAAATAAAGATTACAATGCAGCCCAAAACCCTTACAGACCAAAGCAGCAATTGCTGTTTGCTCTGGAAAGTAAAAGTAGCATAGTTCATTAGCAGAATTTGTATGGCTGGAATTTTATGTCTCTAAGATTTTTTTAAATAAACAAGAATGACTGGCTTGTGCTTTAATTTGAAATTTTTTTAGAGAGTTACCATAAAAAAAMCCCCAAAACATGGCAGTTAAGCTTATTCAAATTTTAGTTAGGAAAAGAAGGTTCTTCATGATCCTTACACATCAGACCTTGAAGGGGATTTTAAAGGATCTCGGCAAATAGATGAGCTTGTCTGAAGGCAAGTCTTGGTGGATACACTTTCCAGGGAAGCAGAAAGACATTGCCATTCCAGTTTGAATTCTCTGGGAAAAAGCAGAACAAGCATTTTGACCAGTATTAATGAGCTAATTAATAGATTTAGTCAGGAATGATGTAGTTTGAATCAGAACAAAACTAAAATATAAACATACAATCCACCAAAAACTGGTCTCTGAGACACTCCAAACTCCTGCAGTTTCCTATAAGCTGCAAGATTACTCGAATGGATATTGGCAGGGATATTAGTCACCATCAGACTATTAAGTGATACAAAATCCTTTTGAAAAGCCGGTATAAAAAAAATATGGGGAAAAGCTTACAGGCTTTGGGAAATCTTCAGGTCTATTTATGATAGTACTACAAACTCACCCTGTTGCCTCAGGCAAGTCTCTCTGTCCCAGTTTTCCACCTTGTACGAAAGTACCAATATACCATTTCTCACAGCCCAGTCCTAAAGAAACATTCCCCAAATAAGTGAGGGCGCTATGACTGGGCAAGCGTTAATGAGGAGCCTCAAAAGAAGAAAAAGAACCAAATATTCTGCAGTTGTTCTGGATTTACATGGCATGCACTAAAGCAGGCTTAAACTCCCACATGAAATTAAGAAAAGATATGCTGAACAGCTCATCACTCCCTCCATATTAAATTAAGACGCTATCTTGTTTTAGAAACAATATGAGATAAATGATTAATGACTACAATCGAGCACACTCATACATCAGTCTCAACTAAAAGTAATATCATTCCAGTAATTTCTAAATGCTGTATACCTAACTTTAAAACCTTAATCACTATTCAAAGACATGAAAAGAAGACAGTATTAGCTTATCTATTCACAAATCCAAAACCTGTGCTTCCTTTTAGGCCAAAGAAGAACTGCACAGAATGGAAGCCTGTTTAGAAATATTACAGATAAACAGCAAAAAAAAAAAAAAAAGTAACCTGCTATTTGCTGGGTTTGCCATTCCAGGATAGCTCCCAYGTGACCTGTTACTTACTCTCGCACGGTTTGTCAGGTGTCTCCTCTTGTTACATTTCTAGGCAGGGATTCCTGTAAATGTTCCTTCTTGCTCCTGGATCTGGGACCACCAAAACTATTCATCACTAGGAAGTTTTGCAATCAAAATAAAAAATTGGTAAATTTTTAAATAAGCAATTCCCTTAGCTGCTCCACCAAAAATCCAAAAGGATCATTAGAAAATACAACCATGCAAAATTTCTTTCCAAAAAGCAGATTTTGCTTAGGAAGGCTTAGTATTTTTCATTACCTAAGATTCTTTGCCACAGGTTAGAGATATCCCTTTCAAGCAAGGATTTAGCATACTTATCATTTAATCATCTTTCAACCTTTTTTTTTTTTTTTTTTTTTAAGTTGACCTGAATAAGAAACAACCCCAGATCTCAAAAAGGAAAATTTAAAGGACATCATTAAGCTCACCTAACTTAAAGGCTGGAACTATGAATTTTTTTAAAAAAAGTTGTTGTTAGATAACTAGTTAATGAAAAATGAAGTTTTACAAGCTTAAAAATCTCTCCAGAACACAAAAACCACAAACTGAAACCCAACTGCAACCCTAGAACATAAAGAGTGGTTGTACAACATCAGGCCAAAAAGATCTATTTGGCCTTGCATCCAGCAGCGAGCCACCAGGATGAGGAGGGAGGAATTCAGCAGCTGASCAACCCCTAATGACACTTTTCTGAATATTTGTCCAGCTTCACAAAATTTGTGGCTGAGTCAGCAGTGAGGTCTCCGTATTTATTAGTCTAGCTACCTTTTCTTTCAAGGCTTTTGTCCAGTCATTATCAGACTCAACATCCAGAACGTACTACAGCAAGGAGTTTCACAAATCACCCACAAACTGGATAAAGAAGCATTTCCTGCTGTTTGATTATGAACCTGCAGACTAGCAAGCTTTATCTGAAGCTTCTCAATTTTTGTATTGAAAGAGACATTGAACAGTTGCTCCCGAAGACTTTCTACAAACCATCTCTGCCACATCTACCGCTAAGTCACCTCTTCATTACGTTGAAATCTATTCAGCTATCTCTTGTAGGAAAATTGTCCCAAACATTTAATCATCCTTACAATCATTCTCCCTATCTTTTTTAGTTCTTCTGTAACGTTTTGAGACGAGGGAGGGGAAGAAAAGGGGGGAAAAACAGAATTCCATACAGCATTTAAAACATGGGGGCATGATGGATTTATACATTACATAAAGCTGCTTTGTGCTCTACCCCTTTATTAGAAGTCAGGAATTTATATTGTTTATATTTAAATTTAAAATGTAATAAATTTAAATCTATATTGTTCTCTGAAAGCTGGTGTTATCAATGCTACTATGTTCTTGTACCAGTCTTAATTTAAAATTCTGCATGGTCTTAATTATACAGGTCTCCACAATCCCTTCATGATGCTGTTTGTGAACATGCAGCTGTTATTAGCCCAGCTACAACATTAGAATTATTTCTAACACTAGCTTTCAGAGACTAATATAAATTTTGTACATAAAAAAAAAAAAAAAAAAAAAACACACGCACACACACACACACGCTTTAAGCATTTTTTTGGTCAAGAACTAAAAATCACCGCCTATTTAACAACGCACATATTTATCTGTTGACAGGTACTTTGCAGAGGTACTGGGACACAAAGGAGACATTGGTGTGAAAAAGTATATCTGTGTGTTATAATAGCAGCTCACAGGTCAATGAACTATAATCTCTTTTAAAGAAAACTAAAAATTGAGTGCAATGCTTACCCACTGTAAGGATGCCAAGAAACAAAACTTGCACTGTATCTGACTTGAGTTTAAGCTCTCCTCCTTCCCACTCATTTTTTTTCCTACTACTTTTTTTCTCTAAATAGTCTCTTAAGATACTTTTTAGTCAGCTGTTGGACAGAATCAAAATCTGAGAAAATTCAGATTGTATTTGCTTCATCTGTATCCTCATAACTGTGGAGCTTGGAAGATGAAGTATTTCAGTATATGCACAATGGGGCTGTTTTTTGCAAGCAATCTGGTTAAGAGGGTAGCATTTTTCAAGACTTCTTTCAAATTGCTTATAACAGAGTTAAAGATTTTTTCAAGAAAAAAATAAGAACAAAGGAATTCATATGTACCACTTCTGTTTACACTAGGCTTTTTAATTTAAGATTAGGATTCTTCAAAAATGACTTCTGCAAGCGTAAGTAGTGTTTACTTGCATCAATGGCATGAATTTTACTTTTTCTACAGTGGTTTATTCATCAGAAATGGTCACTGGATGATTTTATTATAAAAAGCATCTTCAGACTAGAAAATGGCTTAGCTTATTAGCAAGCTCATTTTAAGACTGATTTCAAAACAGTAATGTTTATTTAGAGAATACATCTTTGTCACCTATCAAATTAGCAATACCAAAGCAGTCACCAAATAGTATAAATCATTTCCATAATAAGAATTTCAGTAGAGTGACCTCATGCAGTATTCAGAATACAAAAAAATATATATACAGAGGAATTTCACTCCTCCTTAGAAGGTGGGACAAATAAAGCCCTAAAACAGTGATTCACTTCATCTGCCCCTCCTAGAAGAGTACTATAATTAGGACACTAAATCCACACCCACAACTAAAGAAACATGAGCACTTAAGAAATACTGTCAAGTTTATAAACTTCTATTAACATATCCAAATGCTGTAATGAAGCAAATGCTAATCTTTCTGCTTTTAAGTTGATGAAATCATACACCTGTAAAGAGCATCTTTGATATAAAATGATTCCAAAGCATGAAATACCATTTGCTGTATAAAAGTACTCAGCCACACTGCATCCAATTTAGGGTACAAACCAAAGAATGATATAAGCAGTCAAACCTGAAAGAGAAATCAGCCAGAAGAGCAGGACAAATAATACCTGTGACACCAACAACAGTTTATGTCACATAAGCGTAAGCCACCACTACAGAGTTTACCCAGAATATCTAGCCCCTGGCTCTAAGTACCAAGGCAGGCAGGTACGAGTAGCCTTGCTAAAGCCATTCCTAAATAACAACATCCTCACGGACACTGTGTGGTTTCCTATGCATGATTTGAGTATAGACATCATTTTTTTCTGTGCTGCGATAGAGCTCACTGCTCTGTTACATGAGAAAATACTCATTTTTCTGCATCCAAAAGAATTATGAAAAGGTGCTTATCCTTTGTTCTCAGAGCAAAGTGGGAGAATTACCAACTTGAGTGAAAACAGCATCCAGATTATACTAAGCTTGCCCAACCCTCAGGGAAAAGAACTGAATGTAGACAGGAAGAGAGAAGCATCAATACTCTAATAATGTCTATCTCCTAGACTCTCTCTATCCTTCTTAAGTACTAACTTATACTCACCTTTAAGGTATCTAATGAAACTTCACTCCTAAAGTAAGTGGAGCAGGTAGCTCCTTTTCAAAGCCTCCAATGGAATATCTTATCTACCTAATCTTAGACACTTCAAATGCAGTAAAATATTTTATCAATTTGTGATATGTGCCTAACTGCAGCAAACAAAATAGAAACAGTTCAAAGTATATACAAAAATAAAATTTAAGCAATCGTTTCCATCATGAATAAGCCAAGTAACATACTTGGATACATAAATGATAAACATCTTCCATGTGTTATTCTGTGCTGCAAACTTGAAAACTAGTTTTCAAGAAACCTGTAATACTGATATAATACTACTTCTGCTCAGAACATATCTCTGCTGCTCAACTAATACTAACTGGACATACTACATGAACCCCAGACTTCAGAGCAAGCTGGCAGAGATAATGAGAAATTAATGAGGACTGAATGTCAAGTTACATCTAAAATTGAGCCATTAGCCTTCAAATCTTAAGACTATAGTCCAGTATAGTCCCAGTTTCAGTCACATATAGCAGGTAATCATCAAAATATTGAGCAATCTTCTTTTYTTAATCCATGAGAAATCCTCCAATTATGTTTTCCTTCAGGCTGACGATTCTTCTGCCCCCAACATTCACAGGGAAACCAAAACTAGTAGGAGTCTTAAACTACTTTAACTGACAATTTTAATTTACAGAACAAAATGGCTTTTACTATGCTAGAACAATGTTAAATTGGTTCAACTACATTTTTGCAGCACATTTCCATTTAATTCAAACTAAACTGAGCAACCAAGTTATTAGATGGGCACAAGGCAGAAAATGCTTATGGGACACAGGCATTAATAACTGTATTTCAATTGCAACTTTGACTATAATCAAGAGAATCATAAAGTGGGCCAAAATCCAAGGACAGACATCTTCACCCTCCTGACACAGGGAAACTCAGCAATGTTTCACCTTATTGTAACACCCATGATTAATATTATAAAACCGCTTTGAACATGGAAGAGAAGAGCTCCAACAGTTGGTAGTGTTGCACAAGCTAAGTCCAGAGTTTAAACCTTGCTCTCAAATAGGATAGTAAAAGATACAAAAACACATGTGAAAGCACACAGTTTAGACCTCTCCAAAGACAGTCTCAGCAGGTCACCGACACTTCCAGAAAGTGCTGCCTTATCCCTCTTTTTATGTGGGATAATGTGATAAAGGGAACAGGGAAAGGCACAAATGGAAGCAGAGGGGGCCTGGCTGCATCCTGCTCGGAGAGACAAGCTCCGAGATAAAAGAGGCAACAAACAGCAACTAAGTTGTAAGCAGCAAGGAAACTGCCAGAAAAACCTTTTAATTTCAATGCCACATGTAAACAGTTAAGTCATAAAACAAATACTAAAAAAAAAAAAGGAAGTTTGTTCTGTAACTGGAAAAAGAATATAGATCCGTCTTGTAAAATGGTGTGCAAGGACAAGAAAATTCATGTCTGCAAAAAAGCAGAACAGCATCTGATAAAACTGAGTATTTTAAAAATGACAGGCCCACGTAATTTCCACACAAGAAGCTTCAAGGAAATAACTGAGGAACTCTCTGAAACACAAATGTTGGTTCTAAATAATCTTAGGAAATTCTAAAGATCAAAGGACTCTCAACATTAATATTAAAAAAAAAAATGCAAAAAGGGAAGATTCAGGAACGATCGAATAATTAGCTTGGCATGGGTCCTGGGCAAAATAATACAATGACAATGGGAAAAATGGAAGCTAAAAATACCCCATCAGGCAGGCAACCTTCGTAAGGTCATAAGAGGAGAACCTAAGCGAAGCTTCGGCGCCAACAGGGAAGAACGACAGCACAACCTACAAACAGGGCTGCTCGGAAAAGCCTTTTCTTCTTTGCAAACTAGCTAGCTGATATAAGGGGGTCAAATCAAAAAAAAGTTACCAGACGAACTCAGTGGAAGACAGTAACTCTTAACAATACTCAAGACTCAAAAATAGGTGCTCCACTGGGAAACAAAGCAGGCCAGACAGAGGAGCAAAACAGAACTACCCCGATACCGGAGAAAAGCTTGGCAAATTCACCTCAGAAATCAGATCTCTAAAATCCTCAATAAAAGTGAGATTTGATTAAATCTGATATAGAAAAAAGGGTGGTGGAAGGATTAGCAAGAGAGAAATATGGACAGAAAACTGCTGCTAGGAATGAAATTAGGCAAGAAAAAAAAACACACAAAACAAGGTAAAGAAAGAAATGGAGGAAAAGAACAAAAAGAAAATACAAGCTACAGAAAACTGTAAAAGAAAAAAGAAAAAAAAACAGAAGAATTAGAGGGCTTCCAGGCAGTGTAGAGAAGGGAGATCATCTATCAATGTTTAAAGCATGCCTTTCACTCCTGAATAAGAGTGGAAAGAAATTTAATAAAGCTAGAGAGAGAGTGTGYGTGCATGTGCGCGCCAGGTATATACTCCTCCAGCTCTAAGAAAAAAAAAAAATCCCAAGGCATCATACTCACAATAAAACATTCTGAACAAAAGAAAAACTTTCTGAAAAGAGCTAAAGAGTTTTCCAGTCTTTAGAAATACGTATGGTACCTATTTCAACATCTGCCAGAGGCTACTTTAAAGAAAAGGAAGACGCTGGATGAACTACGCCTTTTCTTATGGCAGCATATACATGTGGGGATTGCTTTCCAGACTTGCCCTTTTTCCCATCAAAGCCAACATCACAGCGTAAGGAGTACGAGGAATTAAAATTCTGCCCAGAATTACAGGCCAAATCTGACACAGATGATAACAGACAGCATTTTAATGTAGAATGATAAGCTATTAACCCTGAAAGAAAGAGAAATACCAGGGGGACAAAAGCAAAGGCTAGAGGCCAGTGTCACAGGACTACAGATACTCTAAATAAATTCAGTGAGCCTGAAAAATAAGAAAGGAAAAATGGAAGAGAAAGCATCATACAAATAAAGAAAAACAATGCTTGGAAAAAAAAAATGAGGAAGAAAAGATGTACTGTAAGGAAAAAAATTCCGGTAAGGGTAGAGTAAGTCTTATCAGTACAGTACAATATAGCAAGCAATGGCAAAGGCAGAAGAAAGGGGAGAAAATCCTGAAATGCTGCTGAGTTTCGGRAGTCTTCTCCCTCCTCCTGTCCACGGTGCTAATTTCTGACAAATACAACATACTGCTGCAACTTTACCAGGCTGCACTCAAGAATTTTCCACAGGCAAAGGTAAGGAAGATGCTAACACCCCTCTTATTTGGAAGGTTAGAAGGAATTTCAGTATCACGGAAACCTGAAGAATAACCTGAAGAATAACTGTAAGAGTTATCAAGAGACCAAGACGATTAGGCAACAGAGGTAGGTGAATTATACAGAGCAGAATTCAAACTGACCAGAGCTTCTGTTAATAAAGGTAAGTTGAGGTTAGGATGCTTAAAAGGAAACAGAAAGAATAATAACGTATACTAAGACATCCAAAAAGTAACCTGGATATTAATTTTTTCATGTTGCAAGGAACACAAGCTGTCTAAATCAACACACTTCTTGCTGTAGGCAACAATACTCAATGGATCATACAAATAAGTAGAAGGCAGCAGAGAGGGATGAAATTAAATCTTGAAACAAAAAAATGTGTTTTAAAGGTATAGTTTTCAAGACTGCAAAGGTATATCAACATTTCTATAAACATTATAGAAATTAAAGTACTTGATGGCCCTCTCAGAAGACAGGAGGTTTTAAATAGACCTAGAATTCTGCAGTTACTCCATTCTCAGTTGAAAAATAAAAGAAACTCATACGGTGAAGCCATCCCATGACGACACACCAGGACATCTGGGCAGAAAGGAAATAGCAAAGCAAATTTGGTAAATATGCGTTCCTTTCGTCTTCCAGGGCAGGTTGGTGGACACTTCCTGAACAGAAATCTAACAGCAGCCACCTTTTAATGTTCGCAACCATGCTCAACTTTCTCCTAGTCCCCGTAACCTTAAAAAAGAAAAAAAAAAATCTTAAGTTTTAGGGAGAAAGGAATTATTTTAATGTTGGAGGAGAGAATTAAAGAAGGGAACTTCACTGAAGTCATACATCTTGTTCCTTCACAAGTCCAGATACCTGTGAATTAAAAAAGGAGACTATTCCAGAAGCTTTTCAAAAGAACATGATCTGAAACATATTTATGAGACTACCCCTATCTTGTTACACACAGCACACATTCCAAAATGACATGTTTGTTATCTTCAATACTTTGGTAAATCAAGTTGCCCAACACCCATGGGAGTGATCTGCTTACCTATACATACATACACGTATGCATACACACACAAACACACACACATAGGTATTAAGAACGTGAGAATCAAACCCAAACATTATTTATGGACATAAATGTTCTACAGTGCATTAAGGGTAAAATATGCCATAAAAAGTAATGAAAGTTAAATGTAAACTTAAGACAGCAAAGCAGAACCAACTCTAAGGCATAAACAAAATAATTACCTAAAAGATAATAGGGTATGTAGGTCCCCAGTCAAAAATATAAGGAAAAAAACAAATCTATGGCAATGAAAAGTTGCTGCTAGCTCAAGAGAAAATGGATGCTTTTGAACAATTTTATACAAAGAGACAGGTAAACCTCTAAAAGCAAAAGTGGAAGGTATGTATCTTAGGGATGTATCCCTACTTCAAACAGAAAGGGAAGAGTGAATTAGTGTGTTGCTCCATTGCAAGACAGATACTATTAAAAAGAACCTCAGATAAAACAAATTAGCCACAGAACTTTATACGTAGTACTACTCATTTACAAATTAGTTTTAACTTCTACACTAGTGGGATTTCAAAGCAAAATATCCTCTGCATTAAGAAAGAAAGAAAGAAAGATGACTTTCACCTAAAAGAGAAAACATGACTGCTCATCAAAGATTCATTAACTATTGACATGTCTCTGCATCAGAAGCGATTTACTGCTGTTAAACAAACTGCAAATAGTGAAGAGAAACCTTGACCTCTTGCCTAAAACGCACAAAAAACAAAACTCAAGTATCGTATTCTTTCTTTATGCACAGAAAAAGCTTTCATTGAATGGAATGAGAATATGTGAAATCTGCTTTAGAAAAATACAATTTTCTGGAATAAGATGAAAACTTGCTTTTCTTCTATTATAGCAGAAACTTAAAGCTTCCGAACTAAAAACTAAGTGGGAGCAACCTGCTACTGCTGCTCTTTACCCCATGAACCCTCCGATCACGCATTTAGGCACAACCTTTTTATCAAAGGCTAACTTCAACACAATAGTTGTTGCATTTCTTATTTTAAGCTATGACAACTTCAAGTTGTGCAATTCCAGTATATTTTGGGTATATGGGACATTGCTACTGATTTTTTTTTTAATATAATTCACCAAGAGTGGTTTTATATAAGATGTGTCTTATCAAGTTAGGTTTCGTCTGTATTTTACTGATAAAAATGATGCTTAGTATAACTTTGAGTCCTCCAACCTGTTACCACACGACCTGATAAAAAATTTTGCTACAGGGAATTAGCACAGGATACAATTAAATGCACTAAATATTGGTTCAAAAATATGAAGAGACACATTGAATACTTATGTCCATTATCTAGATTTTTGATAATGTCTGCAGCTTAGATTCACCAAAGAAAGACTCAAACAATAACCAATAATAAAGTTAGAGCATTTAACTCACCTGGTTATAACAATCATAATCTGATAAAAAGTGTTTGAACATAACTGACTACAGAACATTACATACAGGATATCAAGGAGAAAAGAACACAGACTGTATTTTCAGGATGAAGAATTACACAGCCTAGCCTCCTGCTCCACCACAGTTACCAAGGCTCTCAAATTTTTCAAAACTCAGATGTCAAAACTGGACACAGTAAGCTATTGGCAATCTCATCAGTGCTGCAATGAGCAGCGAGATCAGTTCTGAAACCTGATGTGTAGGGAACAGCTTGTAGTTATTGTTTGCAATTCTCAGCCTAACGATATAGTCAGATGTGCTAAAATAAAATAAACCTGAGGATACATTACTGAAGGACCAATTAGAGTATGGAACAGATATTGCTCAAAAGAAAAAGCAACAATAATACTCCAGTGACTGAAAAACCAATTGTACAATATTAGGCTTAGAGAACTTAATCTATGTATCTTAACGAAGAAAAAGGTAAGAGATGACTTGATCATTATGCATATGCACTTACACATGGAGGGGAGGGGTTTCAGTATCACAGACAAGGGATTCTGTGCAGAAATCAAGTTACACGAATTCAGCTTTTAGAACAGATGCAATTGGCTATAAGCTAAATAACAGACCATACTAGACAAACTCATCATAAGCAATGTTAAGACAAAAAAATATCAGATGAAATGACAGTTTTCTTCCTGTTTGTGAAAAAAGAAAGTATGAGCATGCTATGCATGTAAGAGGGAGGGTGAAGTGGGTATACTCCCTCTTTTATATAAAAGGGGAAACTAAACTAAAGTGGTGAAGTCATGGCTCTCAAGCTGTGAAGTACAACTCCCAGGTCAGGACATTATACAGTTAATAGTGAAAATGTGCTTATGGAGGAGTAATTGGGTAATCCAAATCTGCAGTTTTGAGGGAAAGCAAGCTAAAAGGGACTGATGAAATCAGCTTCACCAGGAGCTGCCATCAGATCATTCTGCATGCCCGAAACAGCTCCATCTCATAAGAAAGCAGTAGGATCCTGAAAGGACAATTGCCATCTCCTCTCTTTCAACCACATCTCCCACCTTCTGAGGCGTGTGGTACAAGTTTTATGGCTGTAATTCATATGAAAATTTTGGTGTGTGTTTTGTAGGGTCAGGCACATTATTATTTGGTCAGCCCAAAATATAGGTTCTATGTAACCATTTTTGAGAGGCAAAAATATCTCCAAGAGATGGAGGCAGAGAAAGACAGAGAGATGGAGAATATATGTAACTAAAACAAATGAACAACAAAAAAAGAGATAGAGAATATATGTAAATAAAAAAACCCAAACAAACGAACAAATAAGAAGGCCTAGGATAACTCGCTGGGAAGTTTGTGTCTGCATTTCAACTTGATGCACCTCTTCTGTTAAGAAGAGGTCTAAGACAGAAATCAAGAGGCTTTATACTAATTATGTCTCCTGATTTTTAAAAGTTGAGGTCAAAATTATTAGTTACCCAGGCAAGACAAAAAAAACAAAAGACATAAACACACCAAAAAACCCAAACCCCCAAAAATAAAGCTCACCGCCTATTGAATACAAGCTATGTATTGCAAAATAGCAACATTACTCGCATCATCATCACTGAGGGCTTGAGCACTTTATAGCAGACCAAAATCTAGCTTTTCATGTTAGCAGAATTGCTGCTTCCTCCTCTTAAAAGCTAACATTTTATTTGCACACCTCAGAAATCGATAATTAACTTCTTTTTCTGGAGAACAAATACCAATGGGAAGTCATGACCAAACTACATAGCAACCCTAAATAAGTAACAATTTACATCGTACTCAAGACTGTCCAACGTCATTCAGTTTCTAGAAGATCCATAACCCTTTATGTAGATTCTAGGTTTAATCTATTTCAACCAGTAAAGCAAGAAACAGAATGAGACAGTAGTTTCTAAAACATAGTTTAAAAAAGTAAGTATAAACAAATTCAAGAGATACTTTAAATAAGCACCAAAAAAGATAACATATTGCCCTGACAGAGGATGAAGCCAAATCCTATTTACCAATTTTCCAAGAACCTGTTCTGAATATCTTTTTTTCACCGCAAGTACTTATTGATTTTGTTTTAACTTAGTTAATCAGCCTAATAAACACTGGTTAAAGATTAAGGCTGACTGACCCACTAAGTGAACTGGTTTCTGCACAGGCTCCAATAACGTGAAACACAAATTTTACAACATAAAAACAGATTTAATCAATGTGTTAGTACAATGACCAAAAAATTAAAAATACCACAAGATAACTAGCTGTGGTTTTTTTTAATCTTTCCCTTTAAGAAAAAAAAAAAATTACCTCTACACAAAAGATCTTCAGATCAAGTCCATATAATTTCATCTTCTCCGGAAAACATTGAAAAACATTCAAATATGGAATATGACCTTCAACAACAAACCTGCATAAAAAAATGAAGATCAGATCTATATAGTATTTAGCATGACAAAAGCACATTTATTCTAAAATTACTACATAAAACATATCAATTTCAGATTTGATACAACATCAGCATTAAACTGCCTAAGCAATTCTATCTGAAGTTACACAATCTTAAATGCTCCATTACCATGAAAACCAGCTCAATCATTCAGTGGGCCTTTAAAATCAAGCTCAGGTATGATTGACAAATGATAACATTATGGCACTAAGCTTACAATCAACACACTTACCTACAGCTTGTTCTGCACATTCTTTATCTATTACATTTTTGAACTTGCTTAAAGACTCCTTAGAGTGGTATGGAATTTTTCTTTCAACATCCTAAAGCTTAAAGTCAAATTTTAAAAATTAAACACACACTTTCCACTGGAGGAGTCAGATAATGGGGTTGGGAGGAAAATCACAGAATTATTAGCATATACACAGAACTGAACCCCTTTAATTACATTCTGATCAAAATGTGTTATCTGGGTACAAACAGAAGCAATTTTGTATACTAATAAATATGAAATCATTTATTTTGTATTTGCACCCAAATAATGCATTTTTAGTTAAAACCTGGCTTTGCTAAGAGGTTGGTAGTAATGCTTTGGATTTTTTTTTTACTTTTTTGTATCTCCATGATGGGATTTAACAACAGCTACCAATAAAAAAAAAAAAAAAACCCACTACCACACAAAACACCTGCTCTTATCTAACATCTCAGCTAAGATTCACATCAGGCAAAGCAAGCACTAAACAAGTAGGGATCCTCACAAGGAACCAGACACTACTCATTCCAGACAGAAGCATATTAGTGGTCTCCCACAGGATTAAGGTAGAACTGCCTTCCTGTCTCCTTTTCTCCAAAACAGTTTTATTAAAATACTAAATTAAACTGGAAAAAAATGACACTTCAACAGAGAAGTCCCTGCTCTTTAAATAACGTTACAGATTTGAGAACAATTTTCTGTCCTGCCAGCTGTGTCTTCTATACAGCATCCCTCCCATCTTGCTACGTAGACTAGCAACTTCTGGGCCTAAAAACTCTGCAAGTCCCTCCTGGGTTCCTCCGGTGTTTGTAAAGCTTGGTTTTATATCTGTTCCCAAGGTGGGGTGAGATCTAAACACTTATATCGCCAGTCAGGTCCGATTCCACAGACAGAAGCACAGAGTTCATCATAAAGCACAGCAATCAGTCACTTTGATTCAAAACATGTCTGGAGAAAAAAGAACAAAAATAAAGTAGAACAATGTCTTCACAGTTAAGAGTATCCAGTGTTGAAGAGGATTCATCTCCCTCCTGAGCCTAAGGCAGTTTACAAACTCACCTTCCGTTTCTCAGGACGGTGCCTTAACCAACCACTTGCTGCATATTATTTAGCATATATGTATGAAAGTTGACTAAAACTCTATTTAAAGGCCAGTTACTGCAAGAGAAGGCTATGCTTACATCCTAAATTTGTTTGAAAATGTTTTTAACTGAATTTTCTGTTTAATAATAAAAAAAAAGAATCTAAAGTACCTTTAAAATGAAAAGTACATTCTCACTCAAAACCATTTCTCAACTAGAATTAACCCAGCACTTAAAATGATTTCACCAATCTGAAAAGATCACTTCACCCAATACCTTTTATTCAGAAGCTCCATGCACTGGTTTCTTAAATGAAGAGGTAAGAAAGGCTCTTGTAGTACCATTTTATAACAGACTGAGAGATGTACATTTTTTGATAGTGAAATGTTAGTAGTTTTCTCAACTAGTGTAAATTGCAATTCCCCATCCCAGCTGGAGATATGCACTGGTTCACATACTTGGCAAGTTATCATCCAAAGCCAGCATCAGTTGCTTGTCTTTGCCACCCTGCCACACTTGCTAGCTAAGCAGCTTGTATGGCAGCTCCTTAGCTCCTTTTAGTCAAGGCCAGCTGTGATAAATTAAAGAATTTAAACTGGAGGTATGTTTTCATAAAATGCATTAAACCAACCTCAAAGCCCAACATAACTAGGCTTACTTCCCTCCTACCCTTCTCCTGGTCTGGCTGTGTGCTCCTCTTACTTACCATCCTCTTCCACAAACCAATTTAACTCGCAACAGCAGAAGACTACCCTACAGCAAAAAAAAAGAGGGGGCTGTTTCCTGTCATTTTAACAAATTGAGTGGGCTCGCAGAAGGATCTAACAAGAGCCGGAGGTAGCAGAGGGAAGGGGACACATCACACAGCCAGGAGGACAGAAGAAAGGGAAGCAAGACCTTCCCCTTTCAGCAGCAGAGCCATTACCAGCGCAGCTGATTATGAGCTCTGACTGACACATGTTAAAGAGCAATCAMACAAACGATTAGGTGTCAGATCTGAAGAGGTGGCACCAAGAAACTGAGAGTCGCAACCTCCTGAGCCAGCACAGCAACAGCTGGAAGAGAACAAATAACAAGGACCTCAGGGTGTGGTGGTGCTTGCAGCTAAGCCACCCTCCCAGCTAGCTGCTGCTGCGCCAGGAAATCCCAGCCTCCCTTCTGTCCTCTGCCACAAACTCTGGTCTCCTCCCTTGCTGACAAAAGCACTTGTGTGACTTCTCAGCCAGAGGATTAGACTGAAAACTGGCCTTTTGTTTTCCAGGGTTTGTTTTCAACCAGATAAATTTCCAGACTCAGATGACTGCAGGGACACTACTGCTAGCACAAGGTGGAAAGGACAGCGGTGAAGCAAATTAAACTGCAACATTAGTTTTTGCAGAGGTTAGTCTTTCGCAACATTAGTTTTCTGCAGATTTACTTCTTTTGACTAATTCACAACAGGCTGGATAAAGGCTTGTACCCAGGGCAAGAGAAAGGGCAGGAATGCTTAGGGGGGAACACAGCAACACAAACTCAGATCAGCTTGAACTGAGCACAGAACCACATCCCTACACTGCAAGCAGTGCCCATAAAACCCCTTAAAAAAAGGAAGTTTTCACTAACTTGGCTGTACCAAGTCAAAGCATTCTACATGTTAAAAAAAAAAAAAAATCCTAACAATGACATCTTTCCTAGCCTGAAATTACTGTCTCCATACAAAAAAGTGCTCTTCTCTGTCATGTTAGAGTTGCTTTTACGTTCTAAAAAATACATGAAACATTATAAATGCTGTCATGAATAAAATGTGCTGATGATTCAGTTTAATATTTACTCCTCAAATCCCAGATTTGGAATAGCTTTTCAGAACAATTTCTACTGTCTGCTGATTCTCCCAAACCCTCTGCTGAACTGACAGATGATCAAAAAACTTCTAAGAGTATGTTGTATCACTGAAGCACTTGAAAACTTGAAAGGCAGATAAAGTACACAGTCTATATTCTTTTAATTATGGCAGCAGCGTACATTAGTCAGGTCCAAGTATGAAAAAATCTTAGTCCTCTGCATACTACAAGGAAATGATGCATGTGTCAAAGCCACACAGTAGTGTCACAAACTGATTACAAGTTTAGTCTTGCCAGCATAGCTAGGTATCACCTCATTTGAAAAGTATTAGTTCACAGCCTCACAAAGTCTAGCATCTTGAAACTTTTTCCACAAACCAAAAATTTTATTTATTATTTAGGTAAATAATATACAGCATACTAAATATTGTGAGCTTATTCACAGTGGGAAAGGATTTAATGCGTTATGTAGACTTGAGTGGCAGGTTGCTAAAAATGTTATTTTTAAAACAAAACATCCCTTTCAGATGAGCTAATTGTAGTGTTTTCTGCTAAGTGTGTCAAATAGCAAGGAGGAGTATATTTTTGGTGTTGTAAATCCTTTAAAAGCTGGCAGATTGCCCAACCACGGTGCCTAAGCATGTATCACAAGGGAGGAGCAGTAGTCAGCTGACTTCAGGGTAGGGAGAAAACCAAAGCAAGGGAAAAACAGGGCAGAACTTTAAGCACAACTGTAATTCAGGTGGTTTAAATAAAACAATTTGCCTATAAAGGTTTAAGAGGTAATGCTGAATATTTAATATTTTCTCTGCATAGTTTTCATCTCTCATCTGTCGTTATTTTGATCTGTGTATCTTAACACATGCAAAAATGTTAACACTGTCTGATTTTTAAACTTAAATATTCAGAACTTAGAAAACAAGAGTTTTAGGGTAGTTCATGCAACTTAAAATTCTTCCCCCTTCTTCATCAAACTTGTGAAAGGCACAGACCTCAAGGGTAGGGAGGGAAGCATGATAATGTAATGACAGTCTTATATAACTATCGGATCATTGTAAAACTTTGCAAAACAAATGACATTCTTTTAAACATCACTTTCTGCATTTAATTCAGTTCATATGCTCAGTGCATTTAAAGCCACTGGATCATTCTGATCCTCCATTAAGTCTACCCACTTATACAAGTATTGAACCCATAAATTGTATCTGATCAAATGAAATCTTTTAGAAAGGCATGATTCTAACAGAAGAAAAGGTGGGAAACACACCAGTTCCCTTGGTAATTGGCTCTGGTATTTAAATTCTTCTTACGGTAAGACAGATGTGCCTCGTTTCTCATTCAAATCATCTTCAGTTTCCAGTTACTGGTTTCTGATTATGCCTTTCTCTGCTAGATCTTTAGTACCTAATTTTTCTCTTCCTTTTTCTTTTTTTTTGCTGTTTTTACATTTCCTCTAAATCTTTCTAAGTAAATGTGCTGAGCTCTGAATATATCAGTATGAAGGAAGTTCTCCAGGTTCTAAATCATCTTTTTTCTGCATTGTCCAATTCTAAAATGCTGAATGCAACAATATACTGTTAATATTCAGTCAACACAATCCTTATAGTAACTGCCTTGTTTATAGAAATGTGGACTTCGATAATGTGGTCCTGTGCTTTAAAAAAAAAAAAAAAAAAAAAACCTAAAACAGGCATTCCTGAAGATGTACTTGCCTAGTATGACCCCTAAATGCTTTCCAGAGACAGTTTAGTTTCCAAGATGCAGTAATCCAAGAACAGGATATTAAATTATGCATTTCTCTCCAAACAGGATGGGCTAAGCAAGAAGTCTTTATTACTGTGTACCATTTGCTCTGCCCCAATAACCGTGATTTACCTCTTTGATTTTTGCCATATACAAACATTATCAGATATGATTTAATTATTTTCTAATTTGATAAAAACACAGAGTAGACTGTGATAGTTCCGATTTCCGCATTCCTTAGGAATGTATTAATCAGCAATAAATCTTGTCATAGCAAACTACTTTTGAGTTCTAGTATTTCTTAATCTAATCAGTATCTACTTTTGTATTGCAGGGTGCTAGTTTGAACTTCAAATGCTGCAGCATTTTAAGCTGAACATTTTACAAGTACTGTTTATGCAACAACAGCATATCCAAATGTGCAATGCTGCAATTTTGATTAATGAATGTAACAGCAGTCCCCTAAAGTTAAATGAAAGGGTTAAACATGTTTTTTCATAGAAATAAGTTAGCTAGCATTAACTGCTGTACTTCAAGACATACAAACCTCCCCCTTCTTAAAAGTACCTGGAAAAGAAGGGTCTTCAATACTCACCATTCTCAGAAAACTTGTGCAAAGTTATAATTAGAGAAGAGGGGGAGGAGGAGAAAAGGAGGCTCCAGAGGCAGAGAGGCCATTGGGGAAGGTCAGGCTTTGGGGTAAACGTCCCTTATATTAGCCAAACATTCAGCAGCAATACCAGTTATATGCATCATGGGGGGGGGGGGGAGGCATGTACTTGTTGCCTTGTTTGTTTTGTCTTTACTTTGTTTTTAAAAAGACCTGAAATCTACCATATCAACTGAATCTTGAATCAATGTTTCCTTTATTTTGTTCGAATCTGACATTCAGACTGTAACCAACTTACAGTTACTTAAGTCTTCCTGTTCCTTAAATTTGGGGGGGAGGGGGAGGGAACATTTTTCCCCATCTTTTATAACTATCCACTATTTCAACATCTGTTAGAAAGGAGCATCAGTATACAGAAGGTGTTTCAAGTTCTCAAAAAGCAGTTGCACAAATTCTGCTGCCACAGAAAAGATAAGGCAACTAACTATAGAGGTCATCTCGCTATTACTGAGCATATTAGTAAGAAGGCAAAGATAAAGATCCAATTTAAAAAAAAACAGTTTATTATTTATAAAAGCAACAAATATTTCACTAGGAACTATTCATACCTTAAGAGATCAGATAATGTCATTGGTTCTCTTAGCCAGAGTAATGCCAAGTAACAAAATGAAAGGGTCACTGGCATTGACATCYTCAGTTTGTCCTTTTGGTTCTTCATTAAATGCAAGCTACCATCTACCGATCCAGAGCAGACAGAGGTGCTTTCTTTGGTGTATATTAAAAAGAAAAGAAAAAGGGTATCTGATATGACATACATATGATACATGGTATGCAGAAAATAATATAAAGAAACATACATGGAAGCTTGTTTAGCCACTAGGAAAATTTTCAAATCACTACTTTGGGTTAGTGTGTTAAATAGCTTAACTTTTCAATTTATTCTTCCACCAAGATGTAAGATGACTAATTCATGAACTGCTACTTCATTTGACTAGGATCCTGGATTATACGAAGAGGCAAAACTCACTCTGGAACCCATCAAAACAGATCTTTCAGTAGGACCTACACTTAAACCTGGAATTGTAGAAAGCTGTTAATTCCTACACAACACACAACCAATAGCAATTATGAGCTGCAAATACTATTTTCTATTTGAGAGATAAAGGAGCAGGGGGGAAACAAGGAGGAAAGAAAAGTGATATGCCTAAATTAACACCTCAGAGTTGACGATTAAAACACAGAATTTAATAGTTCCCAAATACTGAGTTTTAAACTTCAGCACAGTCAGAACTATAAAGAGAACATGATTTACACTATAGAAATTTTACTGAAGTATGGATACTGTATAGCCATCTGCCATATATTCTCTAACCACAAAGAAGTTTGCATTATTTTTAAAAAGTTCAAAGAAAAAGAAACATCTTCAAAATACAAATGCAGCAAATGGTAAAGTGGGTGAAAAGAAAAAGAACCAGCCTATTTACTTACTGCGATGAATCAGTAAAAACTGAGAGAAGCAGAAACAAGAAGTTTAATATAGAGGAGTGATTTAAGAGTTAGAAACCTTTTCAGCAGTGAAACCTGGGAGGTCAGGGAAGGAAGAAGAGAAGAAGTCAAGTCTCTCTTCCCTACATCATAAACCAGGACAAATGAAAACATTTTGTACACCAGTGCCAAACGTCAACAGGGATTCGGTAGAGGCTTTCTCACTCTCTTTAACCAGAGGCTTTTCACCTGTTAAACCAGGAGCATGGAGGGCCAAATCTCCAGCTGGGAGCTGCAACCCACAAAAAAAGCTGCAGCTCACAGAGTCTGGCGGGTCCACAGTTGTGCTGGGAGCTGTTAACCCAGGGGCTAGAGCTCCGGCACCCACTGGCACCCAGTATGAAGACACAGCTACAAATACTGATTTCCTGAGCCACAATTGGTCTTTGATGCCACCTACTGGCTTCAAAAAGGCTGGTGAGTAGGGACATTGCAAAAGATTAAAGGAACCAACGCAATCATACACCTGGTATAGACTAAAAGAGGTCTACATGGGAGCATCCCAGAACGGCTACTGCCTATAGGGATGTCGGAGAATAAAAGCAGTTAATCCTTTCCACAAACAGTTTCACCTTTTATATGTATACATGTGCTTAAAGGCAGCTTCATGACTGAAGCTTCATTATTATAATTTCACATTCATCCCAATGTAAAATAATCCTCATCATATTTGTGGCCTTAATGATGGCATGTAATTTCCCGTACTTCTTCCACCTTATTCAAGGCATGACAACACACAATTACACACATCTAACAATTTGTTTCATAAGCTTCTCTAGCAATATCTCAATGCTATACTCGGTGCAATTCACTATCACAGAATCACAGAATCACAGAATCGCTGAGGTTGGAAGGGACCTCTGGAGATCATCTAGTCCAACCCCCCTGCTCAAGCAGGGTCACCTACAGCACATTGCACAGGACTGCATCCAGGCGCGTTTTGAATATCTCCAGAGAAGGAGACTCCACCACCTCTC
>NW_020450700.1:105699-110401 GCF_003343035.1 Apteryx rowi | reverse complement strand
GGGGGGGGGGAGTGTCTTCTGGTGGTATATAAAGTACTCTAGTGGCAAGTAGGACTGAAAACACTACACTTCCCAACAACAGGTCAAGTTCTTCCAATTCATACTAGGTGAATACATTTAAAACATATATAACTACACAAAAATGGTTTCTAGATATTTTGGTTCATTGCTCCTACCTGAGACTTTGCCAATTGATGAGCCAAAGCTGCAATCAGTCAGTAGATCCCCGTCACTTTCAGAGAGAGATAACAAGTGAAGGAGGCTAGGTCTCTCTGGTTCGCTATCCACATCTGTACTGCTATCACATCCCTGTTTTGTGTAAGTAAGTCATAGTATTATCTAGTGTTATTTGCTGTTTTAATCTGAAGAAACCAAGTAAAGTATGATAGGTGTAAGATAACAGTCTGTGAAGTTTAAACCGGAACTGTTCACATTTTCAATTGTTCTATCAATCACCAGTAGTTTAAAAAAATCCTGCAAAATATATTCTTATTTTTAAGGATTTCTCAAGATGAGAAAGATTCCTAGTGTTCATGTTGCTTTCTAATCTGCTATAGTAACCAGAAAGACAATATATAGAATCAAACTTTGATGAAAACTTTGATGAAAACTTGAGGAGTAACTTGAGCAGAGTGGGGGTAAATGATGATAGCTGATGACACATTTTGTATTATAATTTCTGCTCTGTCTACTCATAGAGCAGTATGGTCTACCTATGCCAGAACAAAGCAGCATTTCTAAATAAGCAATTTCCCATACTCAGAGAAGCATCTTTTTTCTTAATAATGGGAAAAAACAAAACAGATATTTGGAATCCAGTTTAGAAGACATTCTTCATGCTGAAGCGACATTAGCGCAAGTTAGATACATAGCTTGAACAAAGAAGATTTCTGTTGTTGCAGTTTAAAAAATATGCAACTGCTCACAGGATTTGAGCTTTTCACTTACTGATAATACTTTGATAGCTTCCCCAGCTGGTCTGTTACAATATGCTTGTTGGCTCTTCTGAAGGTAACGTCTCCAAAAATTGCACAGAATTTCATCCTGATAAATATAAATAGACAATGATTAGTCCAAAGTATACAAGTTCATTAACTTCTGAGAGAACAGACTGTAATTTACAATTTAGGAATCTGAAAAATGTKCTGGCTCCAATTTTATTAACTGTGATTTATAAACTATGTTTGAAGTTACCAGGGAAACTAAGTTTGTTTTCATATGCTCAATGCTTTTAAACAGGGAGTTATTTGACCCACTTTAAAAATCACAGTCTTTTAAAATAACCCTCACTATTACTCACTTACAGTGTATAGACCTTACCCTGAAGTCTACATACCTTCATTTGTGGACATACTCCTAATGCTTCCAAAGCTTCTGCTTGTTTCCTGAGTACAAACTGAAAGCCTTCACAAACATACCATTCCCAGCCTTCATCTACGTAACAGAAGACAAAGTTTGTTTGTTTGTTTTTTAACCTTATGCACACTTATTTGCACAAAATATTCTGTTGTCTTGGTACCAGAACTAAGATGTAGCTCTGTATTTAATAATTTCAGGTCCAAAGACCAGCTCCAATATGCTAAATACCCCAATAACTTTCATTTATATTTGTAGTCCTAAATAAGAATAAAACTACTGAACAAGAGCTGTTCTCCGAACATCTTCCAAGAACAATATATTTCACTATAATTTCTAATGTGACACTTGTAATCCAGTGGAGAGTAAAGTGACCAGTTTTAAAATCACTGAAAACCTGTCATAAAAACAAGAACTATTATCATTTCTCTTCCATCCCCAGCACAGAAAACTGGAACACATTAAAGTGGAGAGTCAGGCAAAAAAAAAACCCAAAACAATATCACCATGTTCTTCACCGTTCTCTCCCACAGAATCATACAAATTTAAATGAAAGAAATCTTCTCAGACATTCAGAGCTTCTAGCAAAGCTCAGCACAGTATGAATCCCCTATAGAACAGGCCTGCTCCAGTCTCCTCATTATCACCTCACTGTTACAGGTACTCTTCACCTTTAGCTCTCCATATATACAGCTCCTTTCTAAAGGCTTTTTGGTCTTACAGATTTTCTCTGCATTTCTCAACTTCCTTTTCATTTCCACCATACCTATATTTCCTTATGTTTCCTTCCAATTTACTATTAGGTAATAAAATGTTCTCCTCCTTTACCATGTATTTCAAATGTCTGCTTTAGCAACTCTCCTTGAACCTCACCATCTTAAAGCTTATCTGCCCAAAGTTTCTGTCATGCTTTAATGATGTTGGTTTTAACTGTTTACTGTAGATCTCGCTTACTCATATACATGTAGGAAAATAAACTGTAAGAGTATAATGTAACTGCACTCACAGAAGGGACTGCATGATGCTAAGGATTTCTTTTGTAGGAAGCTTGGGGGATGGCTAATGACATCTCTCACAGGAGAAATAAAAAGCAAGAAATGGTATAAGGCTCAGACTTTAGGAGCAAGACAGGATAAAGACAGGCGGAGCTGTTAAGGTTGTTTCCCTTTTCACTCCTCCCTTCACCTCCCCACAATAGTTCTTTCCAAAGGAATGCAGTAATCTACTGTCATCACAGTACAGTGAAGATACGGCAGCATATCACAGAGACAAAGGTACCCCCACGCTTTATTTAGCATTGTAATTTATTTTTGCTTTTTCAAGGGAAGTGACCACAACACTAAAACATCTATCCAGCCATCTCAGTATACATAGTTTCAGCAGCAGCTTTACCATAACATCCTTACAGCTTATTATCCTATGTAATGACTACCATTCTTCTGAATCATGAAATAAAAAGCATGGAAGTAACTCTGGATGAAAGATGTAACRTTTAACTACATGATTTTAGCTACTCTAACTGTATGAAAACTCTTACATGTAGGTTGTGTGTAGGTTACAGGGCCAAGTACCTGTAACACAAGCCAGACATATTCTAAGAGCGGGACCACTGTTATACCTCACCTATGAACACAGACAACTTTCCTGTTTACAGTCATCACAACGAAGAAATAAAGGGATCACCACAACTGAATGAATGCCACAGATATCTTCAATGGGCTCACACAAATCAAACTGACAAAAGGTAACATATAGTTATGTTCAATGAAAAAAACACCAAGTTCCCAGAAGTCATTTGCCACTCAGGAAGTCCCTGCAGTTGGATCGCTGAAGGTGCTGACAGTGTTTGCAGGGTGTACTACATTCCTGTTCTTACAGTCTTTCCTAGCTACCTACTTTTGGCTAAGACATAATTTACTAGGTGAACTTTTGATCTGACCCACTACAGCCATTCTTATGCAAAAGAGGGAGAAAAGCATATACATACCATTTTTTTCCTGCTTTCTTAAACCTTTGGAGATCGTCTGGACTCTTGTGTTTGAAATAACATCAGTATTTACAACTTCTCTAGTTCTCTGCAAAACAGTAACATATCGCAGCAAAGAAAAGGCCAGGCCTAACTTGCACAGATTGCCCCACCRTAAAACAACAGAGGAACTTGTTCAAATCTCAAAATCAAAAATGAGAATAATTCACAAAACATTCTGAACCTTCTATTCAGGAAAAGCAAAAATAGAGAACTACCATCCCGGACAGAGAGATGACATGCATCAGGGTTTGTCTACATGGGCACTGCCATGAAGTGCAGCAATACCCACACAACACTTCTCGTGCATCTACACTGCATACTGGCACTCTAGCTACAGTAACACACTGCTTTAAGCTAGTGCAATTTAAAGTTTGTGAGTTTTCTGAAACTGTCGCTGAACGTTTTGATTTGAAGGAACAGTAGTTTTAAACAGCATTAAGTAAAGCATGAAAATGGGAGATTGGCAATACTGCCTTCAACTTCTAATGCCAGGAGAAAAATCAAACATTTTCTTAAAAACAAGAAACAATCAAAGAGGAATGCCTTCCCAAAGACAGTAGCTTGGCTTTTTACCTCTATAACATTGTGGCAAGTTCTGCAATAAAATCTGCCTCCATCAGTAAGACCCCAGTTTACTTCTGAACACTGTACACAGCGTTCATGATAATCTTCCTAAAAGAAAAAAAAATTAGTTTCATATGTGTTCAACTAGAACAAATAACACTATTACTGGGCTACTGCACAGTTTTAGAGATTATTTACAGAACAGAATATTTCTGCCCTTTATGTTAGCTGTAACTAGATAACGAGTAATCATAGCATTCACTATCAGCTACAGATAAGAGAACAAATAACTTTTTCAGCTGACAAGCATCAAATTCTGTGCATGTGAGGATAAGGGTAATAATCTACACCTAGAACATATGACGTGAAAATAAAAATCAGAAATAGAAGAAGAGATGAAAAGTAAGAGGTGGGTGAAGAAAGTAATGTTTCTGGAACAGTGAAGAAATATATGCATGGCAGAAAGCCTGCACAAGTACGTGGAAAGACATACCCAGGAAAAAGGGAGATTACTCAGAGAAATTAGGGTGTCCCGAATGCAGGGAGGAGAAAAGCGGGAAACCAACAGGGAAAACGTTTGGTAAAAGCACCCAGGCAAGTGGGTTCGGGAAGGGGCAGCTGATTTCGGGGCCGGGAAACGGCTCTGGCGGCCAAATTCAGAGCAGGGAGAGCAGCAGCCGCGTCGCGGGCGGCCTCGGCCGGGCCCCGCCACGGGCGGCTGCAGGCAGGCCACGGCCGCGGCGCCGCCGCCGC